>NC_133194.1:49802500-50035000 GCF_049306965.1 Danio rerio
TTGTGTATTGTGGGGACATTACATAGGTTGCAATTGTTTTTACACTCTCTCTTACACACACACACAGATGCACACACAGGTACAATCACACTGTTGTTTTCTCTTACTCACACATTATTCACTCTCACTCACACACACACAAAGACACACTCAAACTTTGGGAGTTTTGAAGTTTGATTGGTTAATACCACAATAAACAGGAGTTCTGTCTTCTGGAAGCACTCGTGAAACTAAACTAAACAAGCAAACTAAATCCTGCTTCACTAATTCATTTGATTTTATTGTAAAAAAAAAAAAACAGGAAAATGTGTATATTACTGTGTTAAATGAAAATCTGAAATATTTTATGGCTTATGGCTATGATTTAGTAATAATTGTTATTTATTTTTATCACATTTTTAATGAAATTGGTCTTACAGTTCATATTTTCTGTAGTATATTTATTAATTCTGGTACTTTTACCATAAACCAACATCTCAACCATTTGGTAGAGGCTGATATTTTAGAAATAATGTGATGCGTTGAATAAAAATGCACTGATTGTGTTAACTAGCGACATTAGGAGTTAAGAAATGAAAATCAAAAAATTTCTATTGCTTTTGTCTTGGTGTGACAGTTAAAGGGTTTTTTGTAATAAAATTTTGTCCTTTAATACAGCAGTCAGATATACGAACTGTGCCCTTAATTTGACCTGCTCAAAGAAAACACTCTTTCTGGATGTATCAAACAAAACTCATGCACAGAAGACAGTAAGAGCATTTACAGCTAATAAACTCATGTCAATATTATCCCGCCTGCTTTTTGAGCGCTGACAGGCGGGTCTTACACGGCTATGATTGGTTATTGTCCTCAACAGAAAGGGCTTTAGAAATATAAGCGCTGTTCACCCATGGCGGGAAGAATACGCGATTATCACAGGTAATAGACACAGTGGAGAAACCTTAATTGCACATGAGGCACGCTTATGTCTGGATCCACAGCTTTAACAGCTAAGAAGAGAGGAAAAGTTACCTTACAAACTGGCCCGCGGGTCAAATGTCCAAAGTGAGAGAGCGAGAGATAGGCAGAGGTGAAGTTTTACAACATTTCTCCCTAATACTAAACTAGCGGCTGATATGCTGTGCCGCCTCGCCCTCGCGCCTCCGTCCTTCGCCATAGTATTGCGACATCGCGCATAGGAGATAAATGACGTCATCACGTAATCACCGGCTATGACCTATTACTGAACTGATATCAATCATTTTGACACCCCTAGTAACGAGTAACGATGCAGCACATAAAAAATCTATCGGAGTAAAAGTATTAAACTCATGGAAAATATGTACTTAAGTAAAAGTGGAAGTAGGAGAAAAAAATAATACTCCAGTAAAGTACAGATACTGCCTTTTAGTACTTAAGTACAGTAGTGAAGTAGTTCTACTTCGTTACTATACATCTCTGACCTTATGCTGTGCGCTTCAGGGCCATTCTCCTCTGTTTTTGAGGTGATGTGCATAAGTAATCCTTTTATATGTCTGACGTGCTCCAAACACAGTGAATTATGTTTGATCAAACAAAAGAATAGTGAAATATGAACACAATGATCTCTCCCTGTGGCTTGTACAGCACCTCTCATCAGTTGGAATACAATAACTTTTGCATAGATTATGGTGGAGACATTTTTCTTATTTCCTATGATTACAGACATGTGCAGGAACCACCAACATTAATTACAGCACGCTAGACCACACACAACCTAAAAGGTGCACTTTCAAATTTGAGTTTGTAAAAAATAAAAAATACAAAAAGCGCCTCTTTTTTAGGTGTTTATCATAACACAGACGACATATACTGATATTTTAAACACTTTTAATAGTGTTTTATGAAAATTCAAAGGGTTTTCTTTAAAATGACACCAAATTTTTGCATTTACACCTCTGCATGTGGATTTGGGAAACTTTTAAATTTGGGTAGGCAAAATCCAGGCGGAAAATCCGAAATAACAGCAGAGTTTAACTGATAAACAATAAATTCTAAAAATAATAAAAAATACTATTTTATTTTTATAAAACATGCAGTGATTTACAAAAACTAAACTCTTGCAACATTTCAACACATTATTCCTTGCTAATATTTTGATTTGCATGTTTGTGCATGTTGCTTCTTCATATTTTTCTCCATACTTTTTTTGTAATACAGAAAAGTCCGTTTTAAAGCATCCCAAACTAAAGCAAAGGAAAAAAGTGAGATGAAGAATTGAGAAAACCCCTCATTACAGCATTTTTATGGAGTATATCATGTTGCAGATGCGGCCGATAAACACCAGCTTTTATTACGGCCGTGTTTACACAACTTCTCAATCCGAAATCTCCTTCAATTCAGGAGTGAAACAATCAGCGAAATGGATCTAGTGTTTAATTTCTGCAAAAAGATCAACACTGTGGAAACCTCAGCTTGAGATCTGCACAAATCTCTACATCAGCATATTGGGAATTATTATAAATCACACTGCCAATCTCCAGCAGAGCGTTTTATCCAGCTGAAAAACCATAATTAACCATAAAATCAATGTTTTTGGCGACGTGGAAGTTTTACAGCAAACTCCGTGGCTGTTCAAGCGGGTTTCTGCCTGAATTAGGCCTAAATTGACCCACTTTTAATATATATTTTTTTACAGGAATCACTGTTGAAAGTGATAAAAAGTGATTGTATTTGTCATCAATGTTGTAATACATCTGATATATAATCACATTGTTGTAATAAATTAAATATATTGTGTAAAATTGCCACTTTATCCCCTTATGTATAAATATTTTCCTTCAGATTACACATTAAGTCCTAATAACCCAAACCTTTTATCCCACCTCTATTCTTAACTATCAGTTTTCAGACTATCAGTCTTAGTGCTTTATGGGAAGTCTAACAGTGTTCAGGTTGTTGTGAACTTCTGTTTATTAATTGTTTGGTCCCACTTTATATTAGGTGGCCTTAACTAATATGTACTTACACAGGAATTAATAGTTTGTTACAAAGTACTCATTGTGTAAATACATGTATTCACTGTGTACTTATGCTTGAGTAAATACATGTATGTAATTACATCTGTAATTATCTTCTGTAATTACATTTGTAAATACACTGTTGACCATCCCTTACACCTTAACCCAGCCTTAAACCTACCCATACCACCAAACCTGTCCATAACCCAACCTCTATCCCGACTCAAAAGCACCACAAGTGTTCTCAAATACATTATGAACACAGTAAGTACATTGTATTTATTTTTTGATGTAAGTGCATAGTAGTTAAGGACACTTAATATAAAGTGGGACCAATTTTTTTTATTTCTTTGCTCTCTTGAATTTAAATATGCTTGTAATATGTTATGTTTTATGCATATTTAATTCATAAAAAGGTCCGGTGAAATTATAGTCACATCACAATACATAGTTAAAGAATTATTAGCCCTCATTTGTTCCCCAATTTCTAGACATTTCTAATCATAACAGTTAATAACTCATTATAATAACTGATTTATTTTCTCTCTGCCATGATGAAAGCACCAAATATTTGACTAGATATTCTTCAAGACACTAGTATTCAGCTTAGTGACTTTTAACTAGGGTAATTAGGGTAACTTAGGGTAATTAGGCAAGTCATTGTTTAACAGTGGTTTGTTCTGGAGACAATCCAAAACTAATATTGCTTAGAGGGGCTAATAATATTGACCTTAAAATGAGTTAAAAATAAAAAAAAAAAAGATTTTATTTTAGCTGAAATAAAATAAATAAGACTTTCTCCAGCAGAAAAAAAATTATAGGAAATACTGTTTAAAATTCCTTAATCTGTTCAACATCATTTTGGGAAATACTTGAAAAGAAATTAACAGGAGGGTGAATAATTCTGACTTCAACTTTATATAAAAACAAAATATCGCAATGTCAGATTTTTCCTATTGACAACTATACGAGGATAACTGTGTGAGTGTTTTGTTTCTAAGGTGAACTTGCACAAGGAAAAAGGAGGTCAGCGTTTGACAGCTCAGTGTTCCCTATGGGACGGAGGGTCAGCAATGTTCATATTGTGGGCCGGACGCCGCTGACCCACAGCCAATGCCCACAGTCGTGACAGACAACCAGACTCCAGTGTGTTTACTCTGCTAGTGTGTGTATTGATGGAGTGGAGTGTGTTTATCTCTGCTGGACACATCGGCTTGCTTCACATCCTCCAGGGTGATTTGAGGAGTAGACTCAGTTTGAGCTGATTAGCCAATGAAGTCTTGAAAAGAATGTGGGGAAACTAGTAATCGAGCATCTAAAACACTAAGTGCTGCTGATCAGTTATGCTGATCACTGAATAATAATGTATGCAGTCTTTAATTGAGGAGAGAATAGCTTTAGATGAAGTAAACAGCATGATCACAGCCATATCACCATGTATCCCAAGGGCGCTTACTCACTGAAGCTAAGCAGGGCTGAGCCTGGTCAGTACCTGGATGGAGAGCACATGGGAAAACTAGGTTGCTGTTGGAAGTGGTGTTAGTGAGGCCAGCATAAATACACATCACATTCTATTACATTACATAGTTACAAGTCACATTAGCTCAGTGGAAATGCTATATTTGAATATTTTATTGTTTACAACGACCTTGAGCTTGTTTTTAAAATCACTCCTAAAAGTAAACAAACTAAATCTCAATGTTTAGGAGACCTATTATGCAAATATCACTTTTAAAAGGGGTTTAAACACAGTTGTGTGGCAACAGTGTGTAAATATAACCAGTTTCTAGAAGTAAGAAATGTATTAATTTAATATTTTCGAACTTTTTTTCACTTAAAAAAAAAAAACAGTCTGCAGAAACACTTTGATTGACATTCTCCCTTTGTATGTGCCATCAGAGGGGGCAAGCCCCACCCACTAGTGAACATCACTCCCTGATTTTCATAGGACTTTAGTTGTGTTTTTGAATCTGCCACTATGCTGACACACATGTATTTGTAGCTCCGCCCTCTTTTAAAAAGAGCACAATCTCATTTAAATTTAAAGTGATGCTCACCAAAATGCCACAAATAGGATCAAAGCCTAAAAGGGGCCGATTAGAAGAGTTATAAAACATTATTTGTGTGGTATTTTGAGCTGAAACTTCACTACAATAAGGTGTTCAAGACAGAAATGACTTGTCATTGTTTTTGCTTTGTGTTATGCAGTTTTTGTACATCTGTGGTGGTGTTTTATGTTCTTCATTGGTTTTTCTTTTTTATTCTATATATATATATATATATATATATATATATATATATATATATATATATATATATATATAGATATAGATTTATATATAGATATATATATATATATATATATATATATATATATATATAGAGAGAGAGAGAGAGAGAGAGAGAGAGAGAGAGAGAATAAAAAAAGAAAAACCTATAAAGAACATAAAACATTATATATATATATATATATATATATATATATATATATATATATATATATATATATATATATATATGTATATATATATATATATATATATATAGCCTATTTATAATAACTGATTTACTTTATCTTTGCCATGATGTTAGTAAATAATATTTTACTTGATATTTTTCAAGACACTTATATACAGCTAATATACAGCTATATAAAGTTAACTAGCCAGGTTAGGGTAATTAGGCAAGTTATTGTAAAACGATGGTTTGTTCTGTAGACTATCAAAAAAAAAATTGCTTAAAAGGGCTAATAATTTTGTCCCAAAAACAGTTTTAAAAAATTAAAGACTGCTTTTATTCTAGCCAAAATAAAACAAATAAGACTTTTTCTAGAAGAAAAAATATCATCAGACATACTGTGAAAAGTGTCTTGCTCTGTTAAACATCATTTGGGAAATATTTAAAAAAATAAAAAATAAATAAAAAGGGGGCTAATAATTCTGACTTCAACTGTGTGTGTGTGTGTGTATGTGTATATATATATATATATATATATATATATATATATATATATATATATATTTTTTTTTTTTTTTTTACAATGAGAGGACACAAGGAAAGTGTGTCTTTTTTCAGTTTGTTTTGGGATAAAAATATCACCTGACCTGATACATAACGATGGCAGGAGAGTTACTAAGATATTAAAACTGACAAAATATCTGAATTAGCCATGTTTTTACAATTTGCATAGATTTTAAAACAGCACTACATCTCAGGAGTCTACAAAATGGGTCTGGGAAGATTCAGCTCAAAGTACCCGCAGGTTGCTGATTATACCATGCCATAAATGCCTGTTTTGGGTGGAAGCAAAACATGTTTAATTCTGTGTGCCTTTAAATGCAAATGAGCTGCCTCTCCCCGCCCCCTTCTCAACAAAGGGCGGAGCATTTACAGCTTTTGCCTCAGACACTCCAGCAAAAACAATTAAATAATCTGCATGTGTCATCAGCTGTGTTTTAAATCCTCATCAGTTTAAACTTTTAATATAAGGTTTCTGATTGACAAACACTATTTATTCCATTAAATTTAATAAAATTCAATTTTAAATTATCATTCATTCATTCGTTTACTCTCAGCTTAGTCCCTTTATCAATCTGAATCCAGAATATGTTTTACGCAGCGAATGCCCTTTCAGCTGCAACCCATCACTCGGAAACACCCAAACATTCACACACATGCACTACAGCCAATTTAGCTTATTCAATTCCCCTATAGCGCATGTGTTTGGACTGTGGGGGAGACCGGAGCACTCAGAGGAAACCCACGCCAACACAGGGAGAACATGCAAACTCCACACAGAAATGCCCAGCCGAGGCTCGAACCAGTGACCTTCTTGCTGTGAGGTGATCGTGCTACCCACTGAGCCACCATGACGCCCACAAACAAATGTAAAAAGCATAAAAGATTGAGATAGCATTTTAAAACTGCGCCATGTGGCTGATAAAAAGCTGCAATATGTAATTTTTGCCACTAGAGGGTGCATATTCACAACAAACAAAGGCATATTTTAATATGGAATGATGCGGGCCTTCATCATCCTCCTGCAGAAATCATGTTGATGGATGAGTAAAGCATTCGGCACTTATTATCTTGCTAGTATGAAGCAGAACAAGGCCAAAAAAAGCAAAACGAGAGAATCTTGTCATCATGCAATTGCTGATGAAGCCTTTATGATGCCACAGTCCATCCCTTTCTGTTCTTCAGCTTGTGATCACGTTGAGAAAAAGCAGCGCTGTTTTATCAGACTAAATACACTTTAGGTTTCTGTTACTATGCTGCAATGTGCAGATTAATACAACATGTTAAAACCTCGCTGCTGCTTTCTACATAGCCAAACTGAAAATCAAGGGCGTGTGATGTGTGTATTGCATTTAGATTTAAACATTCTACAAAACATCTAGGATAAAAAAAAGCCAGCACAATAAATGACAGGGCTCTAGTCATTTTTAGATGTCTGAATGAGAATACATGTACATGTTGTGCATTTAGGTCAAGCATAAGGAGACTATTTATGTTCAGTTTCACCATTGCGTGAGGTTATACAGCAACATGTGCTGCTTCTCGGGTCCTGAAGATACTTAATTAATGCTATAGTGTCTGTTTGCTCTTAAAGCAGATGAAATAATCTTGATTTAATATCCACCAGCCAAGTTTGAGGTCTTTTTATCAGTGCCTTATGGTGTGAATTTTGTACGGAGGTCTTGGCAGACCCTCACGGAGGCTGTGAACTCTCAGTGAAGCTTTAAGAAAGTGGACTATCAATATCACACGCTTCGTCCAAAATACTGTCAGCAACAGGACGAACAGACACATTTCCAAGGTCTCCTTCAGTAATAGCCAACTTTTAGACATGATTTGCTCTATGTTACATCCAAAGTAGTGAGAGGAATCATCGTTTACAATTGCAAGATAAAAATGAACTTGCACAAGCAACACGACACATTAAAGATCAGCTCATATCGGTCTCCCAAAAATATCTTTGCAGTTGCCAGAAGAAAGCACTTTGTAATGTAGCTGTCCTGCGTGAAAACAAGTGCATGATACATTTAGATTTAGATCAGGATACATTAGGAACAAATAAGTCTCTCAATAGAGAATATGCCAATGTATGCTAAAGGACTTGCCAGTAACCTGGGTTAAGGGCTCCTGCTGAACTGTGTGCCTTTGCAAAATCTGCTCATTCAAGGTCTGTTTTCTTTATAAATCAGCGATCTCCACTGGCTGAGTGAGATCCGATATAAAGTGGGTCTCAGATTGTACAAGAAGCACTGCATTAAATTACATTTCCCCCGCCATTTCTTTAAAAAATAAGCATTTATTTTACCCCAGTATATTCAATGGAGCTTCTGCGCTAGCCTGCCAATTCTGACAGACGAGTGTGAGTAAACGGCTTTTTGTCTCGTTTTACGCTTGAGCAACTGAATGAATGCCAAAGTCTGCTTAACTGATTGTGTTTAACTAACATTATAACATCGATGCTGTAAAAGGAACCGTATAAAATGGAAAAAAATAAATAAAAAATCACTATAACTGTTCACCGGAAGTTTATCAGTATGGGAAGAAACACTAGCTCAGCATATTCCCTATAAAGAGTGTGCTTTGAATCGCCTTAATGAATCAATATATGTTCTAATCTTTTGCCTGCTATCAATCTACATAAACATTCAGTCGTTCATTCATTCATTCATTCATTCATTCATTTTCCTTCAGCTTAGTCCCTTTTTTATCAGGGGTCACTCACCACCCCTTGCTGTGGAGTTTGCATGTTCTCCCTGCATTCGCATGGGTTTCCTCTGGGTGCTCCGGTTTCCCTCACAGTCCAAACACATGCGAACTGCGAATGCGAGTACAGGTGAATTGGTTTAAGCTAGATTGTCCGTAGTGTATGAGTGTGAATGAGTGTGTATGGATGTTTCCCAGACATGGGTTGCGCCTGGAAGGGCATCCACTGCATAAAAACTTGCTGGATAAGTTGGCGGTTCATTCCGCTGTGGCGACCCTGGATTAATAAAGGGACTAAGCCAAAAAGAAAATGAATGAATGAATTTTGCGTTTAATTAAGAATTTTGCAGTAGCGTGAAAATTTGAGACTTTTTGTTGAATTTCCGCTGGATTTAGAGATCGCTGAATCACAAAAAACTAGGGGTCTGATAAGCAGAGCACCGAGAGAAAACCCACCCCGACGCAGGGAGAACAAGCAAACTCCACACAGAAATGTCGGGATTTGAACCAGCAATCTTCTTGCTTTGAGCCCCTACATCAACATGCTCTAAGCAACTCATTTGTATGATCCCCGCCTCCCAGTACATACAAACACCATGACATGGGTGTTTCCTTTGTGACACAGTTTAATCAGTTAAAATGTTGATTAAACAGTTAATGTTTAATCAAAACAGACTTGGCTCAGCTGCCCAGTCAGAGCAGAGCTGGCTTACAAAAAGGGGATGGGCTTCCAGACCATGAGCATTGAATTGATTAAGATTAAAATGTTTTGAAATCATTGCAAAATTATTGCAATAATAAAAAACAAAATTCTCAAAAAACAATTATGTTTTTTGATTTTAGATGCTTTTAAACATGTTTTAGGAGACTCCAGCACATTATTATGACAGTTTAAAATAGCACATGACTTGTTAAAGGGACAGTTCACCCAAAAATTACAATTTTCCCACAATTTACTCTCCCTCAAGTGGGTCCAAATCTTTATGAGGTTCTTCATTCTGTTGAATACAAAAGAAGGTATTTTGAAGAATGCTGAAAACCACTGAGCAAGTAAAACACATATATGGGAGTCAATGCTTACAGGATTCCAACATTTTTCTGACAGAAACTCACTGAGGTTTAATAAGGAAATGGTGAGTAAATTATTAAATGTTTTGGAAAGGGGGCGGGCAGCAGCAGCTCATCTGCTTTTAAAGAGACAGAAAAATTACTTTGCTTATATATATATATATATATATATATATATATATATATATATATATATATATATATATATATATATATATATATATATATTATAATGCCAGAATGAGGATACAATCTAAAAAATAAAATTAACTTTTAATTTTCCGTCAGACTAAGTGCACGAAATAGGAAAATTACTCTGTTTATTTTTGAGTGAGATGCTAATGGTCTAATCTGATTCAATGATCTATGCTAAGCTAAGCTAAAAGTGCTCCTGGAGATTGACTTAGTATTTTGAAAAATAGTAAAAAACTCTATTGTTTACTCTAGGTGAGCTGTATCTCCTTTTGCATTTAACAGAAGACAGAAAAAAGGTTTGAAAGAAACAAATTTTAAGTAAATGGTTTCATTTTGGGTTGAACTGTCCCTTTAACTGTTACAATATCTTCAGATTTCCGCCTAAATGCTACAGTAACATTAGCAAATGAACAGAAAGGTCACTCCTGAGATGTGACAGATTAGAAGCTAGAGGTGGCTGGTCTCATGTGGGCTTATCACACTACACTGAGATGAGTTTTGACGTCCCACAGCCGCTAAGAGGAAACGACTTTTCTATTTAGGAATTCAGCTTTGAGTGAAAGAGTCTGTGACGTCTGGACCCCTATACCAGCACTGACTTCCAGCACTCGGGGCTTTGTCTTTCTGCTGTTGGACTGTAAAAGCGATGCATCCTTGCTTCCTGACTCATTTAAGCTTTATTTTCTCCATGTTGCAGAACAGGACAATTTCCTGCTTCGATAAATACATTTATCAGTCGACTGGGGATTTCTCATAAATACATTTTGCTGATGCACTTTAAACTGTCTTATTTATGTATATTGATTGGTTTATATTGTGCTGTTTGCAGGGCCGGAGTGGGACTGCTTTTCAGCCCTGGAGTTTCAAGCCTCAGACCGGCCCACCTCAGTTCACGACTGACTATATTAAAATAAGGACATTTCCAATTCAGTTTCTAATTACAATATCACGTTTTTTTTTAAGAAAACTGCTGCTTTAGAACTTCAAATGTTCAACAACTCTAACAGTATTATATGTCTTAACAATAAAAATGAGAGGAAAAAAAAAAAAAAAAACATACTCAGGCGAGATTCAAACCCCGGTCGGTAGCGTCGTAATCTAACGTGCTAACCACTGGACCAATAATTTGCAGGCTACTTATATATAAAAAGAGCAGAGCTACGGTGAAATAATGAATAAGAAGACTGGTCAAATAAATTAATTAATTTTAAAAGTGTGACTGATGAGAGCAACAGATTCTGAAGCTAGGGACACCGGCCCTCGCGGCCAAAAAACGGACCGGCCCACCGGGAATTCTCCCGGTCCTCCCGATTAGCCAATCCGGGCCTGGCTGTTTGTCTTCTGTCTGAAAATAAAGTTGAATTATTAAATCAGTATTATTAATAGTTTAGGTATTTGGACCACATTCAAGTCATGATTGCTTCAATTTTGCTACAGATTTAAATGCACAATATGACTTTTTCCCCATTTCGATTTACAAAAAGCACTGGAACAGTGTTATATGTTTTGCTGACTTACAATATCCCAAATGTTTGAAATGTTCAAATCCAGAGAAATAATCCTATTTAACTAATGAGATGATGATCCTCACTGAATTACAGTCATCAAATTTTGTTTGTTGTAAATACACACACTTTAGCTGCCAAAATTACTAATACTGAGCCTTAAAGCCGCATGGAAGAGTTTTAAAAAGCTTCTACCATGCTTTTTAGACTTGTTTGTCAATCAGAAACCTTATATTAGGAGTTTACACTGACAAGAATTCAAAACACATGCAGATGATTTGATAGTTTTTGCTGGAGGGTCTGAGGGAAGAGCTGTAAAGGCTCCACCCTCTTCTGGAAAGTGGGCGGGGGGGCAGGAGCTCATTTGCATTTAAAGAGACAGAAAAAACAACATATTTCAAAAATACCTATTTTGCTTGCAGATATTATAACGCTAGATTGAGAGTGTAGTTTTAAGAGGTTTTGGCCTAGATTTTTTTTTACCTTAATCTTTCATCAGACTTAGGACATGATGTAACTAGAGAATAGTTAAGCTTTAAATAAAAAAGTTTTTATTTTGGTCTAATCTGGGAAAAATATATCCACGCATCTTTCTTTTTTACATGATGTATAACTACAGAAGAGTCAAGCATTAAAGCATTAAATGAGAAAATTATTGAAACTGTTCATTTTTGTGCGAGATGCTAATGATCTGATACGATTTATTGATCTATGCTAAGCCAAAAGTGTAAGTGTATGAGAATACAGTTACTAGACATATTGGTTTAGAAAAAAAAATTATTCTTCCGTCAGACTAAGTACAACAATGTAACTACAGTAGTTAAGCTTTTAAAATTAAGGTAGAACAATTATCTAAACATTATTAATTTTTGAGTGAGATGCTAATGATCTAACCCATTTCAATGATCTATGCTAAGCTAAGCTAAAAGTGCTCCTGGAGATTGACTAAATGGATTGAAAAGTGGTAAAACTCAATTGTTTACTCTAGAGGAGCTGTTTATTTCAAAAACAGAGGACTTACTTTAAACAACTGGGAAAGATATACAGTTAAATTAATAATTATTAGCCCCCTGTTTATTCATTTGCACAAATTCTGTTTAACAGAGAGATTCTCAACACATTTCTGAACATAATAGTTTTAATAATTGATTTCCAATAACTGATTTATTTTCTCTTTGTCATGATGACAGTACATAATATTTGACTAGATATTTTTCAAGACACTTCTATACAGCTTAGTGACATTTAAAGGCTTCACTAGGTTAATTAGGGTAAGGTTAGGGTAATTAGGCAAGTCATTGTATAACAGTGGTTTGTTCAGGAGACAATCCAAAACAAATATTGACTAAGGGGGCTAATAATATTGACCTTAAAATGGGTATGAAACAAGTAAAAACTGCTTTTATTCTAGCCGAAATAAAACAAATAAGACTTTCTCCAGAAGAAAAAATATTATCAGACATACTGTGAAAAATTCCTGAATCTGTTCATGATCATTTGGGAAATATTTTGACTGCTTTAACTCATCCATGCATCCTCTTTTGTAAAGCAGCTTTGGAACAATTGTTCTCATCGAAAGCGCTTCACAACTAAACTTAAATTGAATAATACCGGGAATGAACATCACATATCCGGCGAGGAACATTCCCAAACTGCCATCACTTCAACTGAGCAGAATAAAATGACCGGACACCAGAACACTTCCCCCGGGTGCTGTTGCGAAACACCAAATAAATCTCATTCCGTTCTGGGTTTTCATCATCGCTTTCCTAGTACAGCTTGGAGTGATTCAGCAAAAGTTCATGGAGGCTGGTGAGAAGAGGAATGGATCTGCTGTTGGATCTGCAGATGTTTGAGATCAAACTACATCAACAACTGGACTTACAGGAAAATGTCGCATCAAAATGAAAAATTGTTGATAATTTATTCACTCTCAGGTCATTTAGGATGTAGGTGACTTTTTTGTTATTATCTCTAGGAGAACGTGAAAGTATTTTTTCCAATAAATGTCATCATTGGAGGGGTGTGGGGTTGTCTGCTAGTCCATTTACAATAATAATAATAATAATAATAATAATAATAATAATAATAATAATAATAATAATAATAATAATAATGATAACAACAATAATAATAATAATAATGCAATTCCCTTTCTTACACCCACTACCTTAATTATTATTATTATTATTATTATTATTATTATTATTATTATTATTATTATTATTATTATTATTATTATTATATCTGGGACAACATTCTCTAGGAACATTTTCTTTCCTGAAAATGTAGTCATTGGAGGGGTGTGGGGTTGTCTGCAATAATGACAATCTGTAATCCATTTATGATAATAATAATAATAATAATAATAATAATAATAATAATAATAATAATGCAGCTATTCCCCTCCTCACACCCACTACCTTTTATTATTATTATTTTTGTTATTATTATTTTGATTAATGATAATAATAATAATAATAATAATAATAATGATAATAATATTATTATTATTATTATTATTATTATTATTATTATTGTTGTTGTTGTTGTTGTTGTTGTTGTTATTGTTGTTTTTATTATTATTATTATTATTATTATTATTATTATTATTATTATTATTATTTAATATTATTATTAGAAGAACATTAATCTCTAGTCCATTTATAATAATGATAAATAAATAAATAAATAGTATTATTTCTAAGAGAATATTTATCTCTAGTCTATTTACAAAAACAAATAATTAAACAAATAAATAAATAAATAAATAAAATAAATAGAATTATACTTAGTAAGAGAACATTTAATTTCTAATCCATTTACAATAAATAAATAAAATTATTAATATTACTTCTTGATTTACCCATGTCTGTGACCCTCTCAATGGTTCTTTTTGCATGTATATGTGTACTGCATTTAAATCCCTCTTCCAGACTGTAGTTCACTTCTTTTAATCAATAATATTTATAAAACTTAAAAGAAAATGTGGTCATCTGAAATCAATATTGCAAGTCATCAGCATATAATACACTTACGCTCATTCATTTTAGCAGACATTTGGCTTACATATGAATATAAAAGAAGCCTTCACTCAGGACTGTTTCAGAGGCTGAGGATTTAAATTCATAACTTTATAAATTGTGTTTAGCATCTTTTTGCTTCATTATAAATTGCAATTAATTGGCAGGAGCCATGAGTATTCATTTACTTCTATTATTATATTTTTACTCTCAAAGTGCTTCTAGAAATAAAATAGAAACCATTAAAAACATACTAACATCTTGGATGGCCTGAGAATGAAAATATAAACAGCAAAGGTTCGTTTTTAGAGGAACTAACCAGTTATATAAACCTTTTAATAAATTGAAATCATCTGGCAAAATGAACTGCAATTCGATTAAGATCATTAAACATTCATGTACAAATCAGAAATGACCACTCAACAGCGCAGCAATATAAACCATTTACACAGCTAGGAATGCATTAATAAAAAGTGACAGTAAAGTCATTTATAACATTGCAAAAACTCTATTTAAAATAAATGGTGCTCTTTTGAACTTTCAGGATTAGAAATATTCAATTTATAAATTCCGACTGACTAAAAAAAATGAAAATGATCTCAGCCTGACCGTAACATTACAGATTTACTGTACTCTCGAAATGATTAAAGTGTCAAAACTAATATGCATTATTAATATTACTGTCTGGCTGATTTGTAAGATCACACCTCTCTCATACCCTCAACAATATTTCCATTAGTGGAGACTTGTTTAAATGAAGCAAAAAAGAAGCAATGGTAATTATTTGAGATGTGTTATGCTGAGCGTGGCACACACTCATCCAAGTGCTGCTTGCTCACTTGACCCTGCATGTAGTTGGGAAATCATTAGGACCAAAGAAATGCAATAAACCTGACAGTTAAGTCTTTTTCATGATTTAGGTTATGGGATTATGCTCCATTATTATTTCTGTGTGCAATTACTGCCGTTCTAATACTAAAGCTAGCTTTAAATTCAGGCAAACGCAAGTGTCTGGAAGCCAGGCAGGTATTTCCTGACTGGAAAGTTTCCACGCTGGTCCAGACAAACAGAAATGCTCATGCATTATAATATATGACGCTGAATTCATGCACACGCTTGCAGGATTTTAACATTCAGCGTGCAGTGCCATGTCTCCAGATAGACAGAGTGTGCATATGCATAAATGCAGTATGTGTATGTATTAATCAAAACTGGGCGCTGATAGTTGCATCAAAACCTTCATACATTTTTTTTTTCGTCTTACATTGCGTCATAACAAGATTCCAGTGACATGCAATTTGTCTGTCAGCACTAAACATGACACGACAGAACCATTTAAATACCAGCCCTTCCAATGAAATGCTAAAAGCTTTTAATTAATCCAAATTAAACCTATCGAACATTATTAATAAGTTACTGAAGGACTGATGCTGTTGGTTTGCATTGAGTTTCATTTCAAAGCATCTGCTACGAATTTTATTTTCAAGATCTGAGCTGAACTATAAATCATATAATTAAACTCGTACAATTTTGTACGACTGAACTCATATGATCTCGTACGAATTAGCCACTAAACAGACAAATCGTAAAATACTTACGTTTTCTTGTGAAATCAGGCTGAAAAAAAAACACGCCCTAAAGACTCTGTGTAACCAAAGTGCTCTATTTAAAACATTAGGTTGTTGCGGATTTTAAGTATTACTAAAATATATATATATATTTTTAACCCCATAGTAAGCAGGGGTCTGTATTTGGGGCGTGGCTAGGCGTGACTGTGGAATTTATTACCTTCGTTTATTGCACATATTCAACTATTTATCAAAAACAAGGCATCATTTGAAAGTTATGACACTCTAGTTTTATGATATTAACTTGTTTTTCAAATCTGTGCACCAGAGAGGAAAGGGTTAAATCAAATCCTGAAGGACCGGACATTTTATTATTAGTTTCATTTCAAAGCATCTGCTACGTATTTTATTTTCAAGATCTGAGCAGAACTATAAATCCTATAATTAAACTCGTGCAATTTCGTACGACTGAACTCATATGATCTCGAACGAATTAGCCCCTAAACAGCCAAATCGTACAATACTTACGTTTTCTTGTGAGATCAGGCTGAAAAAAAACACGCCCTAAAGACTCTGTGTAACCAAAGTGCTCTATTTAAAACATTAGGTTGTTGCACTTTGATTATTAAGACAAATACGCCAAATCCAAGGAAAGCAGGGCTGCGCCAAGTCAGTACCAGGATGGGAGACCACATGGGAAAGCTAGGTTGCTGTCGGAAGTGGTGTTAGTGAGACCAGCAGGGGGCAGCCAACCTGCGGTCTGTGTGAGTCCTAATGCCCCAGTATAGTGACGGGGACTCTATACTGCTCAGCGAACGCCGTCTTTCGGATGAGATGTTAAACTGAGGTCCTGACTTTCTGTGATAGTTAAAAATCCCAGGATGTCCTCCGAAAAAGAGTAGGGGTTTAACCCCGGCATCCCGGTGAAATTTGCCTACTCTCCTCTGTCAACTATCTGTCTCCTCTTCACCAATCAGCTGGTGTGTGCCATTGCGTCATCCAGGTGGATGCTGCACACTGGTGGTGGATGAGGAGCGCTTTGAGTGTCCAGAAAAGTGCTATATAAATGTAAGGAATTATTATTATTATTATTAAAGCAGACTACAAGAAGGAAGATACTCAAGACACAAGACTGCCATTATCCGACCCACCACCATGGTCCCACGCCAAAATGAAGAAGGGATCTCACAAAATTCAGGAGTTAATTGACAGCAACAAGCTTAAATTCGCAGAATCCTTGGAGAAAATGAGAAATGAACTACAATCAATAAGTGGTGGAGGTGGAAACAAAGCAGATGGAGATGGAAGAAGCGGTAACAGGCCTTTACAAAGATGTTGCGGATGTTAAGCCGCCTGATCGCGACGAAATTAAACAGCTGAAAGATAAAAATGATGAACTCAAAAAACGATCTCGCCGTCAGAATTTATGCTTTATTGGTTTTCCAGAGGGAGTGGAAGAGAGAAATACCGTGGATTTTTTTAAGTATTGCTAAAATATATATATTTTTTTAACCCCATAGTAAGCAGGGGTCTGTATTTGGGCCGTCGGGGCGTGGCTAGGCGTGACTGTGAAATTTATTACCTTCGTTTATTGCACATATTCAACTATTTATCAAAAACAAGGCATCATTTGAAAGTTATGAAACTCTAGTTTCATGATCTTAACTTGTTTTTCAAATCTGTGCACCAGAGAGGAAAGGGTTCAATCAAATCCTGAAGGACCGGACATTTAATGAACGGTAATGCTTACGTTTCAACGCCTAGTTCTGATCAGCGGTAACAATTCTAGGAAACAACAGCATGCAGATGAGTGTAAGGGTGCAGAATTTAAAATGCATCCCAGTTTTCAGAACTTAGGAAAAAAACTAAAATTCGTCGAGTCATTTAGACTCCGATAATGCATGATGTCTATTTTAAATGAAATTTTGATTATATGGCGCATTTTAATGATAAAAAACAGTGTTATTCTCGTGTGTATTTATATAAACAAAATACAAACAATAAGACACACATATTCAACATGGTTTGGGGCAAATGCATTAAAAAAATTACTACTGTTACACCCCATATACACAGTTGGTCTGAATTTTTAGCCCGCTTTGATTTTCTTTTTTTAAACATTTCCTAAACTACGTTTAACAGAGCAAGGAAATTTTCACAGGATGTCTGATAATATTTTTTCTTCTGGAGAAAGTCTTATTTGTTTTATTTCGGCTAGAATAAAAGCAGTTTTTAATTTTTTAAAACACAATTTTAAGGTCAATATTATTAGCCCCTTTAAGCTAATTTTGTTTTCGATAGTCTACAGAACAAACCATCATTATACAATAACTTGCCTAATTACCCTAACCTGCCTAGTTACCCCAATTAACCTAGTTAAGCCTTTAAATGTCACTTTTAGCTGTATAGAAGTGTCTTGAAGAATATCTAGTCAAATATAATGTGCTGTCATCATGGCAAAGATAAAATGAATCAGTTATTAGAGATGCGTTATTAAAACTATTATGTTTAGAAATGTGCTGAACAATATCTGCTCTCTGTTAAACAGACATTGGGGAAAATA
The DNA here is from genome assembly GCF_049306965.1 of Danio rerio. Classification (NCBI taxonomy): domain Eukaryota; kingdom Metazoa; phylum Chordata; class Actinopteri; order Cypriniformes; family Danionidae; genus Danio; species Danio rerio. Next base: position 49,821,122 of record NC_133194.1, read on the forward strand.
AACAGGGCAGCTAATAATTTAGGGGGGTAATAATTCTGATTTCTGTATATACACCAACACACACGTGGTTCAAAACATTTAATTAAAGTTAAAACTTTTCAACAACAGCTATTCTTGTCTCATGTTTAATTCTAAAAACATTTATGAGTTGGTCAGTTCTCCTTCTCCTTCTTCCCAGTTTTCCCTCCACACTTTTAAAACATCCTTCTTTTTTTATTTACTCCTGCCTGTAACCTTACCTTGATAAGTTATTTCTGAATAAACCAGAACTAAAGAGCACAAACCACATTGGCACAGCATATAAATTCCTTTGTAAGAAAAAAAAATAAAAACAAGCTGCTGCTGCTGGGATTTAGAAGTGAACACAGTAGATATGCATATCTCCATACCGCATCTGCTGGCTCTGCTCAGTGTATACCGTACAGTATGCAGAATAAAAAGCTGGAATCTGAAGGTCTGATCTGAAGTGCCGGAGGTGTCGAACTCTGTGCTTTGTTTTGGCAGTGTGTGATTGCTAGCATAACTGTTACAGAGAACACATCTATTTTTAGAGATGAGAATGTTGATTAGATTCCTGAAACTCTTCAGCAGCTCCGACTGGCCAAGTGTGCTGGACATTAAAGATCCAGAAGTCTGAAGTGCAGCGAGTGTTTTCATAAAATGCACCTGCCTCAACTATAGTGAATAATGAGCATTTATACAGCACATTTTTTTTGTGCATTGTGTATCTATAGGTTAGAAAGGCCCAAACGCTTTCTGCTTTTAAGTTTAAAACTTTATCTTTTTAGTCTAGTGTTTAACACTTTGTGAGAGCTGAATTTTATTTCACTTCACTTCACTTTTTTTTTTGTTAAATTAAATTTAATTACATTAAATATTTTTAGTCCATTAAAATAAATTAAAATCACAAATGTATTAAATTAAATTGAGTATTTTATTTCATTAAATCCACTATTTCATTAAATAAATTTCCTATTTTATTTCTTTAAATTAAATGATTCACTATTAAAATTAATTAACTATTTTATTCCATTTAACTAAATTCAATTAAATTCACTATTAAAAATTTTACTATTTTATTGAATTAAATTAACTATTTCATTCAACTATATAAAATTAAATTCGCTATTAAAATAAAATTAACAATTTTATTCCATTACATTAAATTAAACTCACTATTTTATTGAATTAAATGTAATTAAATTCACTAATAAATTAAATTAACTATTTTATTCCATTACATTAAATTAAACTCACTATTTTATTGAATTAAATTTAATTAAATTTACTAATAAATTAAAATAACTATTTTATTCCATTACATTAAATTAAACTCACTATTTTATTGAATTAAATTTAATTAAATTCACTAATAAATTAAATTAACTATTTTATTCCAGTAAATGAAATGAAATTAATTCATTATTAAAATTATTTACTATTTATTCCATTAAACTAAATTAAATTCACTATTGAATTAAATTAACTACTTTTTTTGCGTTAAATTAAATTCACTATCAAAATAAATTAACTATTTCATTCAACTAACCTTTATATATTAAATTTTTATATTATATTTAATTAAATTAACTATTTTATTAAATTCAATTCACTATTTTATAACAATTAAATTAACTGTTTTATTCTGTTAAATTAAATTAAACTTTTTAATTCCATTTTATTTTATTCAATATTTTTATAACATTATATTATATTTCGTTATGTTTTATTATTGTTTGACTTTATTGAACAAAGTACAGCACTTTAGTCAACAGCTGTCGTTAATAGAAAATGCTTTATCAATAAACTTTGACTCTTGCAATACACTCAAATCACTTTAACATTGTACAAAAGTCTCTCCACAGCACCAACAGTGTGCAGCTTCACCTGCAAACACAAGTGCATCCAACAAAGACTTTGCTTTTGGTCTATTTTGTGAAGAAGAAAAAAAACATCTAAGTGACTAATAGGGGCTGAATATAGAAGCATTTTGTGTTGTGACATCCAACCCTAATTCAACCCCAGATAGATTTAAAACAAACAGCTTGATTTCTCCCAACAGCTTCAGCCTTGAAATGCATTTATTCAGTAAATCCCAAAGAAAGTAAAACTATGAATGAATGCAGGGATCTAACAGAAGCTTGAGAAGTAAAAATAGAGATGTTCCCACAAACCAGCTGCAACCCAGTACTGGGAAACACCCATACACACACACTACGGCCAGTTTAGTTCATCAAATCCCCTATAGCGCATGTGCTTGAACTGTGGGGGAAACCGGAGCACCCGGAAGAACTGACCTAGCTTTGACTCGAACCAGTGACCTTCTTGCTGTGAGGCCCCAATGCTAACCACTAAGCCACCATGTCACCCATACTCTAGTTCACTGTAGGTATTTGTTCATGTTTTATTAATGGACAAGTCTGAAGCATGCTAAGTTAATTCTGTCAATTTATACAGGGCTAGTGGTATACACAACTGTTTCTACAGATAATCAGGCATTGGACCATACCCTCAGCTCAGGTATCGGAATCGATATCAGGAAGGGGAAAAGGGTATCAGAACATCCCTAATAAGGACCAGCACTGCAGTACCTGTATTTCTGTTTCTCGCTGTCGATGTGGAAGCTGTCGTACTGAGAAAAGGCTTGGTGTCCGTCCCAGTCACTCAGCTCCACGCGGAGGCCGTGCTGCCTCTGATTGGTCAAAACGTGGACAAATTCGTTCCCCAGCCAGTGTTCGCCCGACACGCTTCCAAAACCCTGCAACACAGAGAGAGAGAGAGAGAGAGAGAGAGAGAGAGAGAGTCAGCAAAGCTCAGTTTGGGGTCGGGTCACTAAGATTCTGGATATATTTTTGTAACGGTCATTAGCTGCAGTATCCACCAGGCTCACTAGAGGGCACTCCAGCTATACGGATACATTCCACCAGCCATTCACCCAGATCAGGGGTCACCAATCTCGGTCCTAGAGGTCCAGTGTCACTGCAGGGTTTAGCTCCAACTAGCCCCAACACACCTGCCTGGATGTTTCAAGTATACCTAGTAGGAGCCTGATTAGCTTGTTCAGGTGTGTTTGATTGGGGTTGGAGCTAAACTCTGCAGGACACCGGACCTCCAGGAACAAGTTTGGTGACCCCTGTTTTAGATTATGAGGGTGTCTTTGTAAAGGTCATTATTAATTGATTATTCTTCATCTGAAATGATTCATCTGCTGCTCTGAATTGATCTTATTTACAACTTTTATGGCAAGAACATTATAAGTAACTCTAATTAAATGACCTAAAACTGAAAACTAATCCTTTACCTTAAAAAAAGTCATTTAATTACAGTAACCGGTTACTTTGTAACTCATTACACCCAATCCTGATTAAATGTGTAGCGCATGACTGGAGCCTGGATGGGAAGCAGTACTGTATGTTTCCTCATGTCATTTCTACGCATACACACTTTTGTCTGTAAATAAATAAAAAATAAAGTAAAAATAAATAACAATAAAAAATGAATGACTTAAAATCTTAAATAAAATAAAAAAATAAAACAAATAAATAAAAACAACAAATAGAAAAAGTATTAATAAAAATAACACAACATCATTAAAATTACATAAATTAAATAAAAAATAAATAAGGAAATATAAAAATTTGCTATAAACACACACACACACACACACACACACACACACACACAAACACACACACACACACACACACACACACACACACACACACACACACACACACACACACACAGTATATTTTGGAATAATTTCCATGTCTGTAATGAATCCATTCGGCTGTAAACAGCCGCAGAAAGTCTTCTGAAACATCTCATAATGCTGCGCAGGTGCTTTCGACAGTAATAATTACAGTACAGCATAACTGATCCAGATCAGTATGAATCAGTAATGAGCAGTATATGAATAATTCTCTGCATTCCTCCAGCTCGAGGAAAACCAGCAAAAACTTGAAAAAAATAAACAATGAAAGCAATGGAAATCATGAGTTGTGGAGGGATTTATGCATATGTAAATATATATATATATATATATAATGTAACTAGATTTCAGTTTAACTATTTTGAGCTTTGTTTTGTTTGTATATTTGTAAAATATTTTAATATTACAAATAATTTGGTGCACCAAATTAAATATTGGTATTGACTTAAATTGTCAAATTATAATACTAGTAAATATATAAATAGTAATACATAAATAATTAACAATAATTCAGCATAAAATATTTAAGTTAAGTGAAACAACACAAATAGTATTACTTGTACTATTTAAAAATGACTAAATGTTATAGGAGAGATTATAATATTTTTTTATAAATTCTGACATCAGTTACATCTGGTGGTTTGAAGGAGAGCAGCAAAGCATGAAGATTTCAATAAAAAAAATAATGAGAATTTAGGGCTAAAATGTAATCCATAAAAAATACGAGTATTTTAATGTCAGAATTTACAGCCCTTTTTTAGAGTTCTAATAAGAATAGAAATAATAATATTAATAATAATAATAATAATAATAATAATAATAATAATTATTATTATTATTATCATTATTATAATAATAATAATAATTATTATTATTATTATTATTATTACTACTACCACTATTATTATTTTTATTATTATTATTATTATTATTATTACTATTAATAATATTATATTTTATTATTTTTATTATTATTATTATTATTATTATTACTACTACTACTATTTAAATATTTATTAATAATAATTATAATTTATCATTACCATTATTATTATTATTATTATTATTATTAGGGACCGAGCACCGAAACGGTGCGTAGGCCCTATTGGAATTGCTCTGTTTATTATTATTAGGGACCGAGCACCGAACGGTGCAAGGCCCTATTGGAATTGCTCCGTTTCTTATTTAGGGACCGAGCACCGAAACGGTGCGTAGGCCCTATTGGAATTGCTCCGTTTATTAGGGACCGAGCACCGAACGGTGCAAGGCCCTATTGGAATTGCTCCGTTTATTATTATTATTATTATTATTATTATTATTATTATTATTCTTTTCCGGAATGAATCGCAATTTTGAGGGGCTAAACATGCCCGAAAACTCACGGAACTTTGCACACGCCTCAGAAGTGGCGAAAATTTACGTTTATTATGGGTCTCGGAAGTGGGCGTGGCAAAATGACTCGACAGCGCCACCTAGAAAAATTAAACGGACGAGCCCCCGATCCACGAATCACGCACATGCACGAAAATTGGCACACATCTCAAACATGCCAAAACATACGAAAAAGTCTCTTGGAGCCATATCTCAAATCCAACAGGAAGTCAGATATTTTTAACTTCCTGCAGCGAAAAAGTGGCATTTTTGCCATTTCCAGGCGTTGTATTTTAACGAACTCCTCCTAGGGATTTTATCCGATCAACACCAAAATTAGGTTTTGTCATCTAAAGGCCTTGGCGATGTTAAATTGCGAAGCTTTAGAGTTTTCGTCGATGGGTGTGTCCGTGGCGGCTTCGCAAACTTTGACGATTCGCCACAAAACAGGAAGTCATTATAACTCAGTGATACATTATCCGATCTGCCTCAAAATTCACACGCTTGATAAGCGTCCTGACCTGAACACGTTCACATGCCACTATCCAGATACAGTTATAGCGCCACCTGCTGGCCACAGGAAATGACATGTTTTACAGTGTGACAAACTCCTCCCACAAACTTTATTGTACCAGCACCAAATTTGAGTGGTGTTATCTGAAAGCTCTAGCGATGATATATTGTGAAGATCTAGAGTTTTCGCAGAGGGGCGTGTCTGTGGCGGCATGACAAACCTCAACGCTTCGCCATGGAACAGGAAGTCCTTATAACTCAACCACACCAAGTCCGATCAGCCTAAAACTTCACATGCTTGATAAAAGTCCTTTCCCGAACACATCCCCATAACAATAGTGAAGTGGGCGTGGCAAAATGACTCGACAGCGCCACCTATAAAAATTAAACGGACGAGCCCCTGATCTACGAATCACGCACATGCACGAAAATTGGCACACACCTCAACCACGCCAAAACATACGAAAAAGTCTCTTGGAGCCATATCTCAAACCCAACAAGAAGTCAGATATTTTTAACTTCCTGCGGCAAATAAGTGGCATTTTTGCCATTTCCAGGCGTTGTATTTTAACGAACTCCTCCTAGGGATTTTATCTGATCGACACCAAAATTAGGTTTTGTCATCTAAAGGCCTTGGCGATGTTAAATTGTGAAGCTTTAGAGTTTTTGTCAATGGGCGTGTCCGTGGCGGCCTCGCAACTTTGACGATTCGCCACAAAATCGGAAGTCATTATAACTCAGGCATGCATTATCTGATCTGCCTCAAAATTCACATGTTTAATAAGAGTCCTGACCTGAACACATTTACATGCCAATATCCAGATACAGTTACAGCGCCACCTGCTGGCCACAAGAAATGTCATGATTTACAGAGTAATAAACTCCTCCCACAAAATTTTTCGTATCAGCTCCAAGTTTCGTTGGTTGTTATCTGAAAGTTCTAGCAATTACATTTTGTTAGGGTCTGAAATTTTCACAGAAGGGCGTGTCTGTGGCAGCATGACAAACCTCAACGCTTCGCCATGGAACAGGAAGTCCTCATAACTCAACCACACAAAGTCCGATCAGCCTGAAACTTCACATGGTTGATAAAAGTCCTCCCCTGAACACATTCACATAACATTATTGAGTCACAGTCATGGCGCCACCTGATAGCAGAAGGTAGTTTGGCTTATAACTCAGCCAAACAATGTCCGATCTGCCTGAAAATTCACAGGTTAGATGAGATGCCTCTCCTAAAGACATCTACATGCCGATCTTGAGTCACAGTTATAGCGCCACCTGCTGACAGTAGGAAGTTTTGCATAAATCTGTGATTTTTCTCAGGTTCTTTATATATATCGGCTGAAATTAATATTGTTCGCTGTTCTCTGTTATCCTGAGGCTACCGGGCGGCGGTGAGCCTGGGTGCGAGGTCCCTATCATCGCTGCTTGCAGCTTTAATTAGGGACCGAGCACCGAAACGGTGCGTAGGCCCTATTGGAATTGCTCCGTTTTTTATTATTATTATTATTATTATTATTATTATTATTCCGCCCCCTATCGGGGCACTTTTGAGGGTCTAAACATGCCCGAAAACTCATGAAAATTTGCACACACACCAAACGCAGTGTAAATAGCAGGTTGATATGGGTCTCGGAAGTGGGCGTGGCAAAATGACTCGACAGCGCCACCTAGAAAAATTAAACGGACGAGCCCCTGATACACGAATCACGCACATGCACGAAAATTGGCACACACCTCAAACATGCCAAACCATACGAAAAAGTCTCTTGGAGCCATATCTCAAACCCAACAGGAAGTCGGATATTTTTAACTTCCTGCGGCGAAAAAGTGGCATTTTTGCCATTTCCAGGCGTTGTATTTTAACGAACTCCTCCTAGGGATTTTATCCAATCAACACCAAAATTGGGTTTTGTCATCTAAAGGCCTTGGCGATGTTAAATTGCGAAGCTTTAGAGTTTTCGTCGATGGGCGTGTCCGTAGCGCCCTCGCAAACTTTGATGATTCGCCACAAAACAGGAAGTCGTTATAACTCAGGCATGCATTATCAGATCTGCCTCAAAATTCACACGCTTGATAAGCGTCCTGACCTGAACACGTCTACATGCCAATATCCAGATATAGTTATAGCGCCACCTGCTGGCCACAGGAAATGACATGATTTACAGAGTAATAAACTCCTTCCACAAATTTTTTCGTATCAGCACCAAAATTGGGTAGTGTTATCTGAAAGCTCTAGCGGTGATATATTGTGAAGATTTAGAGTTTTCGGAGAGGGGCGTGTCCGTGGCGGTATGACAAACCTCAACGCTTCGCCATGGAACAGGAAGTCCTTATAACTCAACCACACAATGTCCGATCTGCCTGAAACTTTACATGGTTGATAAACGTCATCTCTTGAACACATCCACATAACAATATTGAAGTGGGCGTGGCAAAATGACTCGACAGCGCCACCTAGAAAAATTAAATGGACGAGCCCCCGAGCTACGAATCACGCACATGCACGAAAATTGGCATACACCTTAAACATGCCAAAACATACGAAAAAGTCTCTTGGAGCCATATCTCAAACCTAACAGGAAGTCGGATATTTTTAACTTCCTGCTGCATATAAGTGGCATTTTTGCCATTTCCAGGCGTTGTATCTTAACGAACTCCTCCTAGGGATTTTATGCTATCGACACCAAAATTGGGTTTTGTCATCTAAAGGCCTTGGCGATGTTAAATTGCGGAGCTTTATAGTTTTTGTCGATGGGCGTGTCCGTGGCGGCCCCGCAAACTTTGACGATTCGCCACAAAACCGAAAGTCATTATAACTTAGGCATGCATTATCCGATCTGCCTCAAAATTCACATGTTTAATAAGAGTCCAGACCAGAACACGTTTACATGCCAATATCCAGATACAGTTATAGCGCCACCTGCTGGCCACAGGAAATGTCATGATTTACAGAGTAATTAACTCCTCCCACAATTTTTTTGTGTATCAGCACCAAGTTTGGTGGGCTGGTATCTGAAAGCTTAAGTGATGATATATTGTCAAGATCTAGAGTTTTTGCAGAGGGGCGTGGCCGTGGCGGCATGACAAACCTCAACACTTCGCCGTGGAACAGGAAGTCCTTATATCTCAACCACACAAAGTCAGATCAGCCTGAAACTTCACATGGCTCATAAAAGTCCTCTTCTGAACACATCCCCAAAACAGTTATGAGTCAGTCATAACGCCACCTGCTGGCAGAAGGTAGATAGGCTTATAACTCAGCCAAACAACATCCGATCTGCCTGAAACTTCACATGGTTGATTAAATTCCATTACTGAAGGCATCTACATGCCAATCTTAAGTCACAGTTATAGCGCCACCTGCTGGCAGATGGTAGTTTGCATTATAACTCAACCACACAAAGTCCGATCTGCCTGAAAGTTCACATGGTTGATAAAAGTCCTCTCCTGAACACATCTACATAACAACATTGAGTCTGTCGTAGCGCCACCTGCTGACAAAAGGCAGTTTGGCTTGTAACTCAGCTAAACAATGTTCGATCTGCCTGAAACTTCACATGGTTGATAAGATTCCTCTCCTGGTGACATCTACATGCCAATCTTGAGTCACAGTCATAGCGCCACCTGCTGAGAGGAGGAGGTTTGGCATAAATCGGTGATTTTCTCCGATTTTTTTAAACATATCGGCTTAAATTATTACTGTTCGCTGTTCTCTGTCATCCTGAGGCCACCGGGTGGCGGTGAGCCCGGGTGCGAGGTCCCTATCATCGCTGCTTGCAGCTTTAATTATTATTATTATTATTATTATTATTATTCTCCTCCGGAATGAATCGCGGTTTTGAGGGGCTAAACATGCCCGAAAACTCACGCAACTTTGCACACGCCTCAGAAGTGGCGAAAATTTACGTTTATTATGGGCTTCGGAAGTGGGCGTGGCAAAATGACTCGACAGCGCCACCTAGAAAAATTAAACGGACGAGCCCCCGATCCACGAATCAGGCACATGCACAAAAATTGGCACACACCTCAAACATGCCAAAACATACGAAAAAGTCTCTTGGAGCCATATCTCAAACCCAACAGGAAGTCGGATATTTTTAACTTCCTGCGGCGAAAAAGTGGCGTTTTTGCCATTTCCAGGCGTTGTATTTTAACGAACTCCTCCTAGGGATTTTATCCGATCAACACCAAAATTGGGTATTGTCATCTAAAGCCCTTGGCGATGGTAAATTGCGAAGCTTTAGAGTTTTCATCGATGGGCGTGTCCGTGGCGGCCTCGCAAACTTTGACGATTCGCCACAAAAGAGGAAGTCGTTATAACTCAGGCATGCATTATCAGATCTGCCTCAAAATTCACACGCTTGATAAGAGTCCTGACCTGAACACGTTTACATGCCACTATCCAGATACAGTTACAGCGCCACCTGCTGGCCACAGGAAATGACATGATTTACGGAGTTATAAACTCCTCCCACAAATTTTATCGTATCAACACCAAAATTGAGTGGTGTTATCTGAAAGCTGTAGCGATGTTATATTGTGAAGATCTAGAGTTTTCGCAGAGGGGTGTGTCCGTGGCGGTATGACAAACCTCAACGCTTCGCCATGGAAGAGGAAGTCCTTATAACACAACCACACAATGTCCGATCTGCCTGAAACTTCACATGGTTGATAAACGTCATCTCTTGAACACATCCCCATAACAATATTGAAGTGGGTGTGGCAAAATGACTCGACAGCGCCACCTAGAAAAATTAAATCGACGAGCCCCCGATCCACGAATCACGCACATGCACGAAAATTGGCACACACCTCAAACATGGCAAAACATACGAAAAAGTCTCTTGGAGCCATATCTCAAACCCAACAGGAAGTCGGATATTTTTAACTTCCTGTGGCGAAAAAGTGGCGCTTTTGCCATTTTCAGGCGTTGTATTTTAACAAACTCGTCCTAGGGATTTTATCTGGTAAACACCAAAATTGTGTTTTGTCATCTTAAAGCCTTGGTGATGTTAAATTGCGAAGCTTTAGAGTTTTCATCGATGGGCGTGTCCGTGGCGGCCTCGCAAACTTTGATGATTCGCCACAAAACAGGAAGTCGTTATAACTCAGGCATGCAATATTCGATCTGCCTTAAAATTCACACATTTAATAACAGTCCTGACCTGAACAGGTTTACGTGCCGATATCCAGTTACAGTTATAGCGCCACCTGCTGGCAACAGGAAATGACATGTTTGACACTGTAACAAACTCCTTCCACAAACTTTCCCGTATCAGCACCAAAATAGAGTGATGTCATCTGAAAGCTCTAGCGATGATATATTGTGAAGATGTAGAGTTTTTGCAGAAGGGCGTGTCTGTGGTGGCATGACAAACCTCAACGCTTCGCCATGGAACAGGAAGTTATTATAACTCAACCACACAATCTCTGATCTGCCTGAAACTTCACATGGTTGATAAAAGTCCGCTCCTGAACACATCCACATAACAATATTGAGTCAGTCATAACGCCACCTGCTGGCAGAAGGTAGTTTGGCTTATAACTCAGCCACACAATGTCCCATGTGCCTGAAACTTCACATGGTTGATAAGATTCCTCTCCGGAAGACATCTATATGCCAATCTTAAGTCACAGTTATAGCGCCACCTGCTGACAGGAGGAAGTTTGGCATAAATCTGTGATTTTCTTAGATCTTTTTTTATATATTGGCTTAAATTATTATTGTTCGCTGTTCTCTGTCATCGTAAGGTCACCGGGCGGCGGTGAGCCCGGGTGCGAGGTCCCTATCATCGCTGCTTGCAGCTTTAATTATTATTATTATTATTAGGGACCGAGCACCGAACGGTGCAAGGCCCTATTGGAATTGCTCCGTTTATTATTATTATTATTCTTCTCTCCAATGAATCGCGATTTTGAGGGGCTAAACAAGCCCGAAAACTCACGCAACTTTGCACACGCCTCAGAAGTGGCGAAAATTTACCTTTTTTATGGTCTTCTGAAGTGGGCGTGGCAAAATGACTCGACAGCGCCACCTAGAAAAATTAAACGGACAAGCCCCCGATCCACGAATCACGCACATGCACAAAAATTGGCACACACCTCAAACATGCCAAAACATACAAAAAAGTCTCTTGGAGCCATATCTCAAACCCAACAGGAAGTTGGATATTTTTGACTTCCTGCGACGAAAAAGTGGCGTTTTTGCCATTTCCAGGCGTTGTATTTTAACGAACTCCTCCTAGGGATTTTATCCGATCGACACCAAAATTGGGTTTTGTCATCTAAAGGCCTTGGCGATGTTAAATTGCGAAGCTTTAGAGTTTTCATCGATGGGCGTGTCCGTGGCGGCCTCGCAAACTTTGACGATTCGCCACAAAACAGGAAGTCGTTATAACTCAGTCATGCATTATCCGATCCGCCTCAAAATTCACACGTTTGATAAGAGTCCTGACCTGAACAAGTTTACATGCCAATATCCAGATACAGTTATAGCGCCACCTGCTGGCCACAGGAAATGACATGTTTTACATCGTAACAAACTCCTCCCACAAATTTTTTTGTATCAGCACCAAATTTGGGTTGTGTTATCTGAAAGCCCTAGCGATGATATATTGTGAAGATCTAGAGTTTTCGCAGAGGGGCGTGTCCGTGGCGGCATGACAAACCTCAACGCTTCGCCATGGAACAGGAAGTCCTTATAACTCAAGCACACAATGTCCGATCTGCCTGAAACTTAACATGGTGGATAAAAGTCCTCTCCTGAACACATCCTCATAACAATAATGAAGTGGGCGTGGCAAAATGACTCGACAGCGCCACCTATAAAAATTAAACGGAAGAGCCCCTGATCTACGAATCACGCACATGCACGAAAATTGGCACACACCTTAAACAAGCCAAAACATACGAAAAAGTCTCTTGGAGCCATAACTCAAACCCAACAGGAAGTCGGATATTTTTAACTTCCTGCGGCAAATAAGTGGCATTTTTGCCATTTCCAGGCTTTGTATCTTAACGAACTCCTCCTAGGGATTTTATGCTATCGACACCAAAATTGGGTTTTGTCATCTAAAGGCCTTGGCGATGTTAAATTGCGAAGCTTTAGAGGTTTTGTCGATGGGCGTGTCCGTGGCGGCCTCACAAACTTTAACGATTCGCCACAAAACCGGAAGTCATTATAACTCAGGCATGCATTACCCGATCTGCCTCAAAATTCACACGTTTAATAAGAGTCCAGACCAGAACAAGTTTACATGCCGATATCCAGATACAGTTATAGCGCCACCTGCTGACCACAGAAAATGTCATGATTTACAAAGTAATAAACTCATCCCACAAATGTTTTCATATCAGCACCAAATTTGGTTGGTTGTGTATCTGAAAGCTCAAGCGATGATATATTGTGAAGATCTAGAGTTTTCGTAGAGGGGCGTGTATGTGGTGGCATGACAAACCTCAACGCTTCGCCATGAAAAAGGAAGTGCTTATAACTCAGGCACACAATGTCTGATCTGCCTGAAACTTCACATGGTTGATTAAATTCCTCTCCTGAAGACATCTAAATGCCAATATTGAGTCAGTCATAGCGCCACCTAGTGACAGAAGGTAGTTTTGCTTATAACTCAGCCACACAATGTCCAATCAGCCTGAAACTTCACAGGGTTGATAAAAGTCCTCTCCTGAAGACATCTACGTGCCAATATTGAGTCACAGTCATAGCGCCACCTGCTGGCAACAGGTAGTTTGGCTTATAACTCAGCCACACAATGTCCGATCTGCCTGAAACTTCACATGGTTGATTAAATTCCATTACTGAAGGCATCTACATGCCAATCTTAAGTCACAGTTATAGCGCCACCTGCTGGCAGTTGGTAGTTTGCATTATAACTCAACCACACAAAGTCCGATCTGCCTGAAAGTTCACATGGTTGATAAAAGTCCTCTCCTGAACACATCTACATAACAACATTGAGTCTGTCGTAGCGCCACCTGCTGACAAAAGGCAGTTTGGCTTATAACTCAGCTAAACAATGTTCGATCTGCCTGAAACTTCACATGATTGATAAGATTCCTCTCCTGGTGACATCTACATGCCAATCTTGAGTCACAGTCAAAGCGCCACCTGCTGAGAGGAGGAGGTTTGGCATAAATCGGTGATTTTCTCAGATTTTTTAAATATAATGGCTTAAATTATTACTGTTCGCTGTTCTCTGTCATCCTGAGGCCACCGGGCGGCGGTGAGCCCGGGTGCGAGGTCCCTATCATCGCTGCTTGCAGCTTTAATTAGGGACCGAGCACCGAAACGGTGCGTAGGCCCTATTGGAATTGCTCCGTTTTTTATTATTAGGGACCGAGCACCGAAACGGTGCGTAGGCCCTATTGGAATTGCTCCGTTTTTTATTATTATTATTATTATTATTAGGGACCGAGCACCGAAACGGTGCGTAGGCCCTATTGGAATTGCTCCGTTTATTATTATTAGGGACCGAGCACCGAAACGGTGCGTAGGCCCTATTGGAATTGCTCCGTTTATTATTATTATTATTATTATTATTATTATTATTATTATTCTCCTCCGGAATGAATCGCGGTTTTGAGGGGCTAAACATGCCCGAAAACTCACGCAACTTTGCACACGCCTCAGAAGTGGCGAAAATTTACGTTTATTATGGGCTTCGGAAGTGGGCGTGGCAAAATGACTCGACAGCGCCACCTAGAAAAACTAAACTGACGAGCCCCCGATATACGAATCACGCACATGCACGAAAATTGGCACACACCTCAAACACACCAAAACATACGAAAAAGTCTCTTGGAGCCATATCTCAAACCCAACAGGAAGTCCGATATTTTTAACTTCCTGCGGCGAAAAAGTGGCGTTTTTGCCATTTCCAGGCGTTGTATTTTAACGAACTCCTCCTAGGGATTTTATCCGATCGACACCAAAATTAGCTTTTGTCATCTAAAGGCCTTGGCGATGTTAAATTGCGAAGGATTAGAGTTTTCGTCGATGGGCGTGTCCGTGGCGGCCTCGCAAACTTTGACGATTCGCCACGAAACAGGAAGCCGTTATAACTCAGGCATGCATTATCCGATCTGCCTCAAAATTCACACGCTTGATAAGAGTCCTGACCTGAACACGTTTACATGCCAATATCCAGATACAGTTACAACGCCACCTGCTGGCCACAGGAAATGACATGTTTTACAGTGTAACTAACTCCTCCCACAAATTTTTTCGTATCAGCACCAAATTTGGGTTGTGTTATCTGAAAGCTCTAGCGATAATATATGGTGAAGATCTAGAGTTTTCGGAGAGGGGCGTGTCCGTGGCGCCATGACAAACCTCAACACTTCGCCATGGAAGAGGAAGTCCTTATAACTCAGCCACACAATGTCCAATATGCCTGAAACTTCACATGGTTAATCAAATTCCTCTCCTGAACACATCCACATAACAATATTGAAGTGGGCGTGGCAAATTGACTCAACAGCGCCACCTACAAAAATTAATCGGACGAGCCCCTGATCTATGAATCACGCACATGCACGAAAATTGGCACACACCTCAAACATGCCAAAATATACGAAAAAGTCTCTTGGAGCCATATCTCAAACCCAACAGGAAGTCTGATATTTTTAACTTCCTGCGGCGAAAAAGTGTCTTTTTTGCCATTTCCAGGCGTTGTATTTTAACGAACTCCTCCTAGGGATTTTATCCCATCAACACCAAAATTAGGTTTTGTCATCTAAAGGCCTTGGCGATGTTAAATTGCTAAGCTTTTGAGTTTTCGTTGATGGGCGTGTCCGTAGCGGCCTCGCAAACTTTGACGATTTGCCACAAAACAGGAAGCCGTTATAACTCAAGCATGCATTATCCGATCTGCCTTAAAATTCACACGCTTGATAAGAGTCCTGACCTGAACACGTTTACACATCGATATCCAGATAGAGTTATAGCGCCACCTGCTGGCCACAGGAAATGACATGATTTACAGAGTAACAAACTCCTCCCACAAACTTTATCGTATCAGCACCAAATTTGAGTGGTGTCATCTGAAAGCTGTATCGGTGATATATTGTGAAGATTTCGAGTTTTCACCGAGGGGTGTGTCTGTGGCGGCATGACAAACCTCAACACTTCGCTATGGAACAGGAAGTCCTTCTAACTCAACCACACAATATCTGATCTGCCTGAAACTTCACATGATTGATAAAAGTCCGCTCCTGAACACATCCACATAACAATATTGAGTCACAGTCATAACGCCACCTGCTGGCAGAAGGTAGTTTGGCTTATAACTCAATCACACAATGTCCCATGTGCCTGAAACTTTACATGGTTGATAAGTTTCCTCTCCTGAAGACATCTACATGCCAATCTTGAGTCACAGTTATAGCGCCACCTGCTGACAGGAGGAAGTTTGGCATAAATCTGTGATTTTCTTAGATTTTTTAAAATAATATTGGCTCAAATTATTACTGTTCGCTGTTCTCTGTCATCGTAAGGTCACCGGGCGGCGGTGAGCCCGGGTGCGAGGTCCCTATCATCGCTGCTTGCAGCTTTAATTCTTCTTCTTCTTCTTCTTCCGCGGAATGAATCGCGGTTTTGAGGGGCTAAACATGCCCGAAAACTCACGAAACTTTGCACACGCCTCAGAAGTGGCGAAAATTTACGTTTATTATGGGCTTCGGAAGTGGGCGTGGCAAAATGACTAGACAGCGCCACCTAGAAAAATTAAAAGGACGAGCCCCTGATCCACGAATCACGCGCATGCACGAAAATTGGCACACACCTCAAACATGCCAAAACATACGAAAAAGTCTCTTGGAGCCATATCTCAAACCCAACAGGAAGTCAGATATTTTTAACTTCCTGCGGCGAAAAAGTGGCGTTTTTGCCATTTCCAGGCGTTGTATTTTAACGAACTCCTCCTAGGGATTTTATCCGATCGACACCAAAATTGGGTTTTGTCATCTAAAGGCATTGGCGATGTTAAATTGCGAAGCTTTAGAGTTTTCGTCGATGGGCGTGTCCGTGGCGGCCTCGCAAACTTTGACGATTCGCCACAAAAGAGGAAGTCGTTATAACTCAGGCATGCATTATCAGATCTGCCTCAAAATTCACACGCTTGATAAGAGTCCTGACCTGAACACATTTACATGCCACTATCCAGATACAGTTACAGCGCCACCTGCTGGCCACAGGAAATGACATGATTTACGGAGTTATAAACTCCTCCCACAAATTTTATCGTATCAACACCAAAATTGAGTGGTGTTATCTGAAAGCTCTAGTGATGTTATATTGTGAAGATCTAGAGTTTTCGGAGAGGGGCGTGTCCGTGGCGGTATGACAAACCTCAACGCTTCGCCATGGAACAGGAAGTCCTTATAACACAACCACACAATGACCGATCTGCCTGAAACTTCACATGGTTGATAAACCTCATCTCTTGAACACATCCACATAACAATATTGAAGTGGGCGTGACAAAATGACTCGACAGCGCCACCTAGAAAAATTTTACGGACGAGCCCCCGAGCTACGAATCACGCACATGCACGAAAATTGGCACACACCTCAAACATGCCAAAACATACGAAAAAGTCTCTTGGAGCCATATCTCAAACCCAACAGGAAGTCAGATATTATTAACTTCCTGCGGCGAAAAAGTGGCATTTTTGCCATTTCCAGGCGTTGTATTTTAACGAACTCCTCCTAGGGATTTTATTTAATCAACACCAAAATTGGGTTTTGTCATCTTAAAGCCTTGGTGATAATAAATTGCGAAGCTTTAGAGTTTTCATAGATGGGTGTGTCCGTAGCGGCCTCGCAAACTTTGATGATTCGCCACAAAACAGGAAGTCGTTATAACTCAGGCATGCAATATTCGATCTGCCTCAAAATTCACACATTTAATAACAGTCCTGACCTGAACAGGTTTATGTGCTGATATCCAGTTACAGTTATAGCGCCACCTGCTGGCCACAGGAAATGACATGTTTGACACTGTAACAAACTCCTTCCACAAACTTTCCCGTATCAGCACCAAAACAGAGTGGTGTCATCTAAAAGCTCTAGCGATGATATATTGTGAAGATCTAGAGTTTTTGCAGAGGGGCGTGTCTGTGATGGCATGACAAACCTCAACGCTTTGCCATGGAACAGGAAGTTATTATAACTGAACCACACAATAGCTGCGTCCCAAATGGCACACTATACACTATGCACTCATGCACTATGTACTTATGCACTTACACACTCAACAAGATAGTATATGTATGTAGTGTCGTCCCAAATGGCACACTTATGTATTTTTACTAAGCGGAAATTCAAACCGTTTCCCTGATGACGTTTGACTGTTGCCAAATCAGTGAAATAAACGACTGAATTATCAAGTAATACCTGCCGTGAGTATTGCTGCATTCACCATCGGGAGGCGCTATAATCACTCTCGTAGGAGAATTTTGCTTTCACCATCCAAAATAAATAAAGTTATTCAACATGTGCGTCCGATCGCTCCGCCCCTTCCGCTACGTGAGCAAACCTGCGGTCGTTGAGTGCGTGAAGTGTCCATCATTCCACACTTCATTTTAGCGGCTGAATGAGTGCATCATCCGGGTAATTGAAGTGCACTTATTATTTTTAGTGTTTTCAGTGTGAACGCACTACTTACACTATTTATACTACAAAATGGCGTAGAATAGTGCATAAGTATGCGATTTGGGACGCAGCTAATGTCTGATCTGCCTGAAACTTCACATGATTGATAAAAGTCCTCTCCTGAAGACATCTACATAACAATATTAAGTCAGTCATAGCGCCACCTGCTGGCAGAAGGTAGTTTGGCTTGTAACTCGGCCACACAATGTCCGATCTGCCTGAAACTTCACATGGTTGATAAAAGTCCACTCCTGAACACATCCACATAACAATATTGAGTCAGTCATAACTCCACCTGCTGGCAGAAGGTAGTTTGGCTTATAACTCAGCCACACAATGTCCCATGTGCCTGAAACTTCACATGGTTGATAAGGTTCCTCTCCGGAAGACATCTACATGCCAATTGTGAGTCACAGTTATAGCGCCACCTGCTGGCAGGAGAAAGTTTGGCATAAATGTGTGATTTTCTTAGATTTTTAAAAATATATTGGCTTAAATTATTATTGTTCACTGTTCTCTGTCAATCGTAAGGCCACCAGGCGGCGGTGAGCCCGGGTGCGAGGTCCCTATCATCGCTGCTTGCAGCTTTAATTATTATTATTATTATTCTTCTCTCCAATGAATCGCGAATTAGAGGGGCTAAACATGCCCGAAAACTCACGCAACTTTGCACACGCCTCAGAAGTGGCGAAAATTTACGTTTGTTAGGGGCTTCGGAAGTGGGCGTGGCAAAATGACTCGACAGCGCCACCTAGAAAAATTAAACGGACGAGCCCCCGATCCACGAATCACACACACGCACGAAAATTGGCACACACCTCAAACACACCAAAACATACGAAAAAGTCTCTTGGAGCCATATCTCAAACCCAACAGGAAGTCGGATATTTTTGACTTCCTGCGGCGAAAAAGTGCCATTTTTGCCATTTCCAGGCGTCGTATTTTAACGAACTCCTCCTAGGGATTTTATCCGATCGACACCAAAATTGGGTTTTGTCATCTAAAGGCCTTGGCGATGTTAAATTGCGAAGCTTTAGAGTTTTCGTCGATGGGCGTGTCCGTGGCGGCCTCCCAAACTTTGACGATTCGCCACAAAACAGGAAGTCGTTATAACTCAGCCATGCATTATCCGATCTGCCTCAAAATTCACACGTTTAATAACAGTCCTGACCTGAACACGTTTTCATGCCAATATCCAGATACAGTTACAGCGCCACCTGCTGGCCACAGGAAATGACATGATTTACAGAGTAAAAAACTCCTCCCACAAATTTTATTGTATCAGCACCAAAATTGGGTGGTGTTATCTGAAATCTCTAGCGATGATATATTGTAAAGATCTAGAGTTTTCGCCGAGGGGCGTGTCTGTGGCGGCATGACAAACCTCAACGCTTCGCCATGGAACAGGAAGTCCTTATAACTCAACCACACAATGTCCGATCTGCCTGAAACTTCAAATAGTTGATAAAAGTCCTCTGCTGAACACATCCCCATAACAATATTGAAGTGGGCGTGGCAAAATGACTCGACAGCGCCACCTAGAATAATTAAACGGACAAGCCCCCGATTTACGAATCACGCACATGCACAAAAATTGGCACACACCTCAAACATGCCAAAACATACGAAAAAGTCTCTTAGAGCCATATCTCAAACCCAACAGGAAGTCGGATATTTTTAACTTCCTGTGGCGAAAAAGTGGCGTTTTTGCCATTTTCAGGCGTTGTATTTTAACGAACTCCTCCTAGGGATTTTATCCGATCGACACCAAAATTGGGTTTTGTCATCTAAAGGCCTTGGTGATGTTAAATTGCGAAGCTTTAGACTTTTCATCGATGGGCATGTCCGTGGCGGCCTCGCAAACTTTGATGATTCGCCACAAAACAGGAAGTCGTTATAACTCAGGCATGCATTATCCCATCTGCCTCAAAATTCACACATTTAATAACAGTCCTGACCTGAACAGGTTTACATGCAGATATCCAGTTACAGTTATAGCGCCACCTGCTGGCCACAGGAAATGACATGTTTGACACTGTAACAAACTCCTTCCACAAACTTTCCCGTATCAGCACCAAAATCGAGTGGTGTCATCTGAAAGCTCTAGCTATGATATATTGTGAAGATCTAGAGTTTTCGCAGAGGGGCGTGTCTGTGGTGGCATGACAAACCTCAACGCTTCGCCATGGAACAGGAAGTCCTTATAACTCAACCACACAATGTCCGATCTGCCTGAAACTTCACATGGTTGATAAAAGTCCTCTCCTGAACACATCTACATAACAATATTGAGTCAGTCATAACGCCACCTGCTGGCAGAAGGTAGTTTGGCTTATAACTCAGCCACACAATGTCCCATGTGCCTGAAAATTCACATGGTTGATAAGATTCCTCTCCAGAAGACATCTACATGCCAATCTTGAGTCACAGTTATAGCGCCACCTGCGGACAGGAGGAAGTTTGGCATAAATCTGTGATTTTCTTAGATTTTTAAAAATATATTGGCTTAAATTATTATTGTTCGATGTTCTCTGTCATCGTAAGGTCAACGGGCGGCGGTGAGCCCGGGTGCGAGGTCCCTATCATCGCTGCTTGCAGCTTTAATTATTATTATTATTCTTCTCTCCAATGAATCGCGATTTAGAGGGGCTAAACATGCCCGAAAACTCACGCAACTTTGCACACGCCTCAGAAGTGGCGAAAATTTACGTTTATTATTGGCCTCGGAAGTGGGTGTGGCAAAATGACTCGACAGCGCCACCTAGAAAAATTAAACGGACGAGCCCCCGATCCACGAATCACGCACATGCACGAAAATTGGCACACACCTCAAACACGCCAAAACATACGAAAAAGTCTCTTGGAGCCATATCTCAAACCCAACAGGAAGTCGGATATTTTTAACTTCCTGCGGCGAAAAAGTGGCATTTTTGCCATTTCCAGGCGTTGTATTTTGACGAACTCCTCTTAGGGATTTTATCCGATCGACACCAAAATTGGGTTTTGTCATCTAAAGGCCTTGGCGATGTTAAATTGCGAAGCTTTTGAGTTTTCGCCGATGGGCGTGTCCGTGGCGGCCTCGCAAACTTTGACGATTCGCCACAAAACAGGAAGTCGTTATAACTCAGGCATGCATTATCCGATCTGCTTCAAATTTCACACGCTTGATAAGAGTCCAGACCTGAACACATTTACATGCCAATATTTAGATACAGTTATAGCGCCACCTGCTGGCCACAGGAAACAGGTTACAGGTTACAGGGTAACAAACTCCTCCCACAAATTTTATCGTATCAGCACCAAAATTGGGTGGTGTTATCTGAAAACTCTAGCGATGATATATTGTGAAGATCTAGAGTTTTCGGAGAGGGGCGTGTCCGTGGTGGCATGACAAACCTCAACGCTTCGCCATGGAACAGGAAGGCTTTATAACTCAACCACACAATGTCTGATCAGCCTGAAACTTCACATGGTTGATTAAAGTCCTCTCCTGAACACATCCACATAACAATATTGAAGTGGGCGTGGCAAATAGACTCGACAGCGCCACCTACAAAAATTTAACGGACGAGCCCCTGATATACGAATCACGCACACGCACGAAAATTGGCACACACCTCAAACACACCAAAACATACGAAAAAGTCTCTTGGAGCCATATCTCAAACTCAACAGGAAGTCAGATATTTTTGACTTCCTGCTGTAAAAAAGTGGCGTTTTTGCCATTTCCAGGCGTTGTATTTTAACGAACTCCTCCTAGGGATTTCATTATAACTCAGGCATGCATTATCAGATCTCCCTCAAAATCCACATGTTTAATAAAAGTCCAGACCAGAACACGTTTACATGCCAATATCCAGATACAGTTATAGCGCCACCTGCTGGCCACAGGAAATGTCATGTTTTACACTGTAACGAACTCCTGTCACGAATTTTATCGTATCAGCACCAAAATTGGGTAGTGTCATCTGAAAGCTCTAGCGATGATATATTGTGAAGATCTAGAGTTTTCGCAGTGGGCGTGTTTGTGGTGGCATGACAAACCTCAACGCTTCGCCATGAAAAAGGAAGTACTTATAACTCAACCACACAATGGCCGATCTGCCTGAAACTTCACATGATTAATAAAAGTCCTCTCCTGAACACATATACATGCCAATATTGAGTCAGTCATAGCGCCACCTGCTGGCAGAAGGTATTTTGGCTTATAACTCAGCCCTACAATATCTGATCTGCCTGAAACTTCACATGGTTTATTAAAATCCTCTTCTGATGATATCAACATGCCAATATTGAGACAGTCATAGCGCCACCTAGTGACAGAAGGAATTTTGGCTTATAACTTAACCACAAAATGTCTGATCAGCCTGAATCTTCACATGTTGGATAAAATTCCTTTCCTGAACACATCAACATAACAATATTGAGACAGTCATAGCGCCACCTGCTGACAGAAGGTGGTTTGGCTTATAAGTCAGCCTAACAATGTCCGATCAACCTGAAATTTCACAGGTTAGATGAAATGCCTCTCCTAAAGACATTTACATGCCAATATTGAGACAGTCATAGCGCCACCTGCTGGCAAAAGGAAATTACTTATAACTCAGCCAAACAATGTCCGATCTGGCTGAAAATTCACATGGTTGATAAGATTCCTCTCCTGAAGACATCTACATACCAATCTTGAGTCACAGTCATAGCGCCACCTGCTGACAGGAGGAAGTTTGGCATAAATCTGTGATTTTCTCTGGTTCTTTATATATATCGGCTTAAATTAATATTGTTCACTGTTCTCTGTCATCATGGCGCTACCGGGCGGCGGTGAGCAAGGGTGCGAGGTCCCTATCATCGCTGCTTGCAGCTTTAATATTCTTCTTCTTCTTCTTCTTCTTCTTCCGCGGAATGAATCGCGGTTTTGAGGGGCTAAACATGCCCGAAAACTCACGAAACTTTGCACACGCCTCTGAAGTGGCGAAAATTTACGTTTATTATGGGTCTCGGGAAGGGGTGTGGCAAAATGACTCGACAGCGCCACCTAGAAAAATTAAACGTATGAGCCCCTGATCCACGAATCACGCACATGCACGGAAATTGGCACACACCTCAAACATGCCAAAACATACGAAAAAGTCTCTTGGAGCCATATCTCAAACCCAACAGGAAGTTGGATATTTTTCACTTCCTGCGGCAAAAAAGTGGCGTTTTTGCCATTTCCAGGCGTTGTATTTTAACGAACTCCTCCTAGGGATTTTATCCGATCGACACCAAAATTGGGTTTTGTCATCTAAAGGCCTTGGCGATATTAAATTGCGAAGCTGTAGAGTTTTCGTTGATGGGCGTGTCCGTGGCGGCCTCGCAAACTTTGACGATTCGCCACAAAACAGGAAGTCGTTATAACTCAGGCATGCATTATCCAATCTGCCTCAAAATTCACACGCTTGATAAGAGTCCTGACCTGAATACGTTTATATGCTGATATCCAGATACAGTTATAGCGCCACCTGCTGGCCACAGGAAATGGCATGTTTTACAGTGTGACTAACTCCTCCCACAAATTTTATCGTATCAGCACCAAATTTGAGTGGTGTTATCTGAAAGCTCTAGCGATTATATATTGTGAAGATCTAGAGTTTTCGCAGAGGGGCGTGTCCGTGGCACCATGACAAGCCTCAACGCTTCGCCATGGAAGAGGAAGTCCTTATAACTCAACCACACAATGTGCGATCTGCCTGAAACTTCATGAGGTTGATAAAAGTCCTCTCCTGAACACATCTTCATAACAATATTGAAGTGGGCGTGGCAAAATGACTCGACAGCGCCACCTACAAAAACTAATCGGATGAGCCCCCGATCCACGAATCACGCACATGCACGAAAATTGGCACACACCTCAAACATGGCAAAACATACGAAAAAGTCTCTTGGAGCCATATCTCAAACCCAACAGGAAGTCGGTTATTTTTAACTTCCTGCGGCGAAAAAGTGGCATTTTTGCCTTTTCCAGGCGTTGTATTTTAACGAACTCCTCCTAGGGATTTTATCTTATCAACACCAAATTTTGGTTTTGTCATCTAAAGGCCTTGGCGATGTTAAATTGCGAAGCTTTTGAGTTTTCATCGATGGGCGTGTCCGTGGCGGCCTCGCAAACTTTGACGATTCGCCACAAAACAGGAAGTCGTTATAACTCAGGCATGCATTATCCAATCTGCCTTAAAAATTCACACATTTGATAAGAGTCCTGACCTGAATACATTTATATGCTGATATCCAGATAGAGTTATAGCGCCACCTGCTGGCCACAGGAAATGACATGTTTTACATTGTAATATACTCCTTCCGCAAACTTTATTATATCAGCATCAAATTTGAGTGATGTTATTTGAAAGCTCTAGCAATGATATATTGTAAAGATCTAGAGATTTTGCAGAGGGGCGTGTCTGTGGCGGCATGACAAACCTCAACGCTTCGCCATGGAACAGGAAATGCTTATAACTCAACCACACAATGTGTGATCTGCCTGAAACTTCACAAGGTTGATCATATTCCTCTCCTGAACACATCCACATAACAATATTGAGCCTGTCATAGCGCCACCTTCTGGCAGAAGGTAGTTTGGCTTGTAACTCAACCACACAATGTCCGGTCTGCGTGAAACTTCACATGGTTGATGAAAGTCCTCTCCTAAGCACATCTACAAAATGATATTGAGTCTGTCATAGCGCCACCTGCTGATAGAAGGTATTTTGGCTTATAACTCAGCCACATGATCTCTGATCTGCCTGAAACTTCACATGGTTGATTAAATTCTTCTCCTGAAGACATCTACATTGCAATATTGAGTCACAGTCATAGCGCCACCTGCTGGCAGAAGATAGTTTGGCTTATAACTCAGCCACACAAATTCTGACCAGCCTGAAAATTTACATGGTTGATTAAAATCCTCTCCTAAAGACATCTACATGCCAATATCGAGTCACAGTCATAGCGCCACCTGCTGGCAACAGGAAATTACATATAACTCAGCCAAACAATGTCCGATCTGGCTGAAAATTCACATGGTTGATAAAATTCCTCTACTGAAGGCATCTACATGCAAATCTTGAGTCAGAGTTATAACGCCACCTGCTGACAAGAGAAAGTTTGGCATGAATAAGTGATTTTCTCAGGTTCTATATATAAATCGGCTTAAATTAATATTGTTCGCTGTTTTCTGTCATCCTGAGGCCAACAGGCGTTGAGCCCGGGTGCGAGGTCCCTTTCATCGCTGCTTGCAGCTTTAATTCTTCTTCTTCTTCTTCTTCCGCGGAATGAATCGCGGTTTTGAGGGGCTAAACATGCCCGAAAACTCACGAAACTTTGCACACGCCTCAGAAGTGGCGAAAATTTACGTTTGTTATGGGCTTTGGAAGTGGGCGTGGCAAAATGACTCGACAGCGCCACCTAGAAAAATTAAACGGACGAGCCCCCGATATACGAATCACGCACATGCATGAAAATTGGCACACACCTCAAACACACCAAAACATACGAAAAAGTCTCTTGGAGCCATATCTCAAACCCAACAGGAAGTCGGATATTTTTGAGTTCCTGCGGCGAAAAAGTGGCGTTTTTGCCATTTCCAGGCGTTGTATTTTAACGAACTCCTCCTAGGGATTTTATCCAATCGACACCAAAATTGGGTTTTATCATCTAAAGGACTTGGCGATGTTAAATTGCGAAGCTTTAGAGTTTTCATCGATGGGCGTGTCCGTGGCGGCCTCGCAAACTTTGATGATTCGCCACAAAACAGGAAGTCGTTATAACTCAGGCATGCATTATCCAATCTGCCTCAAAATTCACACGTTTAATAAGAGTCCTGACCTGAACACGTTTACATGCCGATATCCAGTTACAGTTATAGCGCCACCTGCTGGCCACAGGAAATGACATGTTTTACACTGAACCAAACTAACTCCCACAAATTTTATCGTATCAGCACCAAATTTGAGTAGTGTTATCTGTAAGCTCTAGCGATGATATATTGTAAAGATCTAGAGTTTTTGCAGATGGGCGTGTCCGTGGCGACATGACAAGGCTCAACGCTTCGCCATGGAACAGGAAGTCCTTATAACTCAACCACACAATGTCCGATCTGCCTGAAACTTCACATGGTTGATAAAAGTCCTCTCCTGAACACATGCCCATGAAATTATTGAAGTGGGTGTGGCAAAATGACTCGACAGCGCCACCTAGAAAACTTAAACGAACGAGCCCCCGATCTACGAATCACGCACATGCGCGAAAATTGGCACACACCTCAAACACGCCAAAACATCCGAAAAAGTCTCTTGGAGCCAAATCTCAAACCCAACAGGAAGTCGGATATTTTTAACTTCCTGCTGCAAATAAGTGGCATTTTTGCCATTTCCAGGCGTTGTATTTTAACGAACTCCTCCTAGGGATTTTATCCGATCGACACCAAAATTGGGTTTTGTCATCTAAAGGCCTTGGCGGTGTTAAATTGCGGAGCTTTATAGTTTTCGTCGATGGGCGTGTCCGTGGCAGCCTCGCAAACTTTGACGATTCGCCACAAAACAGGAAGTCATTATAACTTAGGCATGCATTATCAGATCTGCCTCAAAATTCACATGTTTAATGAGAGTCCTGACCTGAACACGTTTACATGCCGATATCCAGATACAGTTATAGCGCCACCTGCTGGCCACAGGAAATGTCATGATTTACAGAGTAATAAACTCCTCCCACTATTTTTTTTGTATCAGCACCAAAGTTGGTGGGTTGTTATCTGAAAGCTTAAGTGATGATATATTGTGAAGATCTAGAGTTTTGCAGAAGGGCGTGTCCGTGGCGGTATGACAACCTCAACGCTTCGCCGTGGAACAGGAAGTCCTTATATCTCAACGACACAAAGTCAGATCAGCCTGAAACTTCACATGGCTCATAAAAGTCCTCTTCTGAACACATCCCCAAAACAGTAATGAGTCAGTCATAACGCCACCTGCTGGCAGAAGGTAGATAGGCTTATAACTCAGCCAAACAACATCCGATCTGCCTGAAACTTAACATGGTTGATTAAATTCAATTACTGAAGGCATCTACATGCCAATCTTAAGTCACAGTTATAGCGCCACCTGCTGGCAGATGGTAGTTTGCATTATAACTCAACCACACAAAGTCCGATCTGCCTGAAAGTTCACATGGTTGATAAAAGTCCTCTCCTGAACACATCTACATAACAACATTGAGTCTGTCGTAGCGCCACCTGCTGACAAAAGGCAGTTTGGCTTATAACTCAGCTAAACAATGTTCGATCTGCCTGAAACTTCACATGGTTGATAAGATTCCTCTCCTGGTGACATCTACATGCCAATCTTGAGTCACAGTCATAGCGCCACCTGCTGAGAGGAGGAGGTTTGGCATAAATCTGTGATTTTCTCAGATTTTTAAAATATATCGGCTTAAATTATTACTGTTCGCTGTTCTCTGTCATCCTGAGGCCACCGGGCGGCGGTGAGCCCGGGTGCGAGGTCCCTATCATCGCTGCTTGCAGCTTTAATTATTATTATTATTATTATTATTATTATTATTTATTCATTTTCTTTTCGGCTTAGTCCCTTTATTTATCATTAATTATTATTAATGATTATAATTATTATTATATTCATATGTATTATTTTATACTACTAATAATAATTAGTTATAAATACCATTATCGTTTTTTTATTATCATTATTATTATTATTAAAAACAATGTATTCTCTTTGCATATAAAATAGCAACATGTATCATAGTTGTGTTATTTATGTACAAATGCAATTGAGTAATAGTAAAGTAAACACTTCCAGATAAATGAATAAATGTAAAATAATCAAAGCCAGTGCCTAAAATTTGCCATATGGCAACACACAGCAGTTTCTCCATTACAGAACAGCATTATCAAAAGACAACATCAATACATTTGGCAAAACTAACGCCCTAACATTGAAGAAACACTCAGATATATTCAATAAAGCAATTTGTGGGACAGATATTTCAGTCTGAAAGGGAAAAATCAAAGATCAGCAGGGTTAAAACCTCCTTGGGATTTAAGAAAGCATATCAGTTCACTAAAACAAACACAAATGTCCGAACCAAAAATCCCACTCCTCGTTTACATGCAACTAAAACGAAGCACACAAACAGTCAAAGTGGTGATTGTTCAGCTCATATTGCATTACAGACCAGCATAAACCTTATTAATAATGTGCTCGTGGGAGAAAATGATTGATGAGTAGCAGTTTGTACTGTAAATATGAGCCCGCAGCACCTAAAACTGATGTTTTTTTGTAAGCTGCATCTGTTTATATGGTCCAAAGGTGTTCGTTCTGATCGCTTTTCATGCAACTGATCATCCCTGAGAAGCTTTTTCGATTCACACGCAAAAAAAAAGCATCATTCCTTATGAGTAATGCTGAGGAAAAACTAGGATCGGTTGTTATTTTTCTGCTAAAGCACTGAGTTCTCCTGGGTGTGTGGTTTTCTCTGTAACACAACATTGGTGTGTTAATAAACGCTCTTGGTTGCTATGCATCGTTCCATTAACATGCATTCAAAAGCCCTGTCCTGCAGAGCAAATGTTAGATTTATTCTGCCAAAAACGCAGGAACAATTGTTTCCATGGGCTAGATGTTTGATTCAATTCTGATGAAGAGTGTATGAAGTATTGCTTTGGGGAATGAGGGATGTAAAATGTTGATGGAGCTGGTAGTGATTGGCCGGATGCTTAAATGAGGTGAAGCTATTGCAAGATTTAATTTCATCCAATGAAGAGGAAAACTATAATAAAAGTGCACAGATTTTTTGCTTTTTTTATTTAATATTTTTCGTTTGGGTTAGTCTCTATTTCAGAGGTCGCCACAGAGTGATGAACCACCAACTATTTTAACTACTGAAAAACACCTGTATATTCACACTCATACACTACGGCCAAATTAGTTAATCAATTCCCCAATACCACATGTGTTTGGACTGTGGGGGAAACTAGAGCACCTGGAGGAAACCCACGCCAACACAGGGAGAACATGCAAACTCCACACACAAATGCCAACTGACCCAGCCAAGGCTCGAACCAGCGGTCTTCTTGCTGTAAGGCCACAGTGCTAACCACTGAGCCACTGTGCTGGCTATTTTTCTTTTTAATGATGAGATTGAGGGCTGACTTTATATCTGTAAAGCCCAAAATAAAATAAAATATTCTAAAACTAAATAAAATTAAGTAATAAATAAAATAATAAAATAGCAAAAAAAATAAAAATAAACAGAAGTAACAATATAAACACAAATAAAAATAAATAAAAAATACATATAAATAATAATGTGGGAAAATTTAAAAACAAAAAAATCTACTTAAATAAAAAATTAAATTAAATTAAAATAATATTAGAAAACAAAAATAAATAAATAAATAATAACAAATAGATTCATAATAAAATGCTTCATATTTATTATATGAATAAGTAATTCATTCATTCATTCATTTTCTTTTTAGCTTAGTTCGTTGATTAACCAGGGGTCGCCACAGCGGAATGAACCGGCGAAAAAGTAATTATTTTAAACAAATAAAAAAAAAACAACACAAATAAACAAAACTAAAATTTAAATATAAAAAGCAGTTCAGGCCGGGATTATTTCAGTCACAAACAAATATTATGTTATGTTAAATTTCTATGAGAATATATGAGAATTTATTAATTTAAAATTAAATTTAATTATTTGTATAATGCGACACAGTGGCTCAGTGGTGGTGACAGCAAGAAGGTTGCTGGTTTGAGTCCCGGCTGTGTCAGTTGGCATTTCTTTGTGGAGTTTGCATGTTCTCCCCATGCTGGCGTGAGTTTCCTCCGGGTTTCCCCTATACAGTTCAAACACATGCACTATAGGGGAATTGATGAATTAAACTGGCTGTAGTGTATGAGTGTGTGAGAATGAGTGTGTATGGGTGTTTCCCAGTACTGGGTTGCAGCTAGAAGGGTATTCATTGTGTAAAACATATGCTGCTATAGTTGACGGTTCATTCCATTGTGGCAATCCCTGATGA
Organism: Danio rerio; assembly: GCF_049306965.1. Lineage (NCBI taxonomy): Eukaryota > Metazoa > Chordata > Actinopteri > Cypriniformes > Danionidae > Danio > Danio rerio. The sequence goes on from NC_133194.1 coordinate 49,851,470, forward strand.
ATAAAGGACTAAGCTGAAGGAAAATTAATAAACGAATTTAATTCAATGTAGGAAAAAAATAATAGTAAAATAATAATAATAAGTTCAGAGATTATTTCGCTTTATAAAAATTAGATTCTGTGCTGACTTTTGTCTGTAAATAAATAAAAAAATTAAGTAAAAATAAATAACAATAAAAAATTAAAGCTGCAAGCAGCGATGATAGGGACCTCGCACCCGGGCTCACCGCCGCCCGGTAGCCTCAGGATGACAGAGAGAACAGCGAACAACATTAATTTAAGCTGATATATATAAATAACCAGAGAAAATCACAGATTTATGCCGAACTTCCTCCTGTCAGCAGGTGGCGCTATAATTGTGACTAAAGATTTTTATGTAGATGCCTTCAGTAGAAGAGTCTTATCAACCGTGTGATTTTTCAGGCAGATCGGACATTGTGTGGCTGAGTTATAAGCCAAACTACCTTCTGCCAGCAGGTGGCGCTATGACTGACTCAATTATGTTATGTGGATGTGTTCAGGAGAGGAATTTAATCAACCATTTGAAGTTTCAGGCAGATCAGACATTGTGTGGCTGAGTTATAAGCCAAACTACATTCTGCCAGCAGGTGGCACTATGACAGATTCAATATTGGCTTTTAAATGTCTTCAGAAGAGGAATTTAATCAACCATGTGTAGTTTCAGGCAGATCAGACATTGTGTGGTTAAGTTATAAGGTAAAATTCCTTCTGTCAGCAGGTGGCGCTATGACTGTAACTCAATATAGGTATGGGGATATGTTCAAGAGAAGAATTTAATCAACCATGTGAAGTTTCAGGCAGATCGGACATTGTGTGGTTGAGGTATAAGGACTTCCTGTTTCATGGCGAAGCGTTGAGGTTTGTCATGCCACCACATACACGCCCCTCCGCAAAAACTCTAGATCTTCACAATATATATCATCGCTTGAGCTTTCAGATAACAACCAACCAAATTTAGTGCTGATACGAAAAAAATTTGTGGGAGGAGTTTATTACTCTGTAAATCATGTAATTTCCTGTGGCCAGCAGGTGGCGCTATAGCTGTATCTGGATATTGGCATGTAAATGTGTTCTGGTCTAGACTCTTATTAAACGTGTGAATTTTGAGGCAGATCTGATAATGCATGCCTGAGTTATAATGACGTCCGGTTTTGTGGCGAATCATCAAAGTTTGCGTGGCCGCCACGGACACGCCCATCGACAAAAACTCTAAAGCTTCGCAATTTAACATCGCCAAGGCCTTTAGATGATAAAACCCAATTTTGGTGTTGATCGGATAAAATCCCTAGGAGGAGTTCGTTAAAATACAACGCCTGGAAATGGCAAAAACGCCACTTTTTCGCCACAGGAAGTTAAAAATATTCGACTTCCTGTTGGGTTTGAGATATGGTTCCAAGAGACTTTTTCGTATGTTTTGCCATGTTTGAGGTGTGTGCCAATTTTTGTGCATGTGCATGATTCGTAGATCGGGGGCTCGTCCGTTTAATTTTTCTAGGTGGCGCTGTCGAGTCATTTTGCCACGCCCACTTCAATATTGTTATGTGGATGTGTTCAAGAGATGACGTTTATCAACCATGTGAAGTTTCAGGCAGATCGGACATTGTGTGGTTGAGTTATAAGGACTTCCTGTTCCATGGCGAAGCGTTGAGGTTTGTCATACCGCCACGGACACGCCCCTCTGCGAAAACTCTAGATCTTCACAATATATCATCGCTAGAGCTTTCAGATAACACCACTCAATTTTGGTGTTGATACGATAAAATTTGTGGGAGGAGTTTATAACTCCGTAAATCATGTCATTTCCTGTGGCCAGCAGGTGGCGCTGTAACTGTATCTGGATATCGGCATGTAAACGTGTTCAGGTCAGGACGCTTATCAAGCGCGTGAATTTTGAGGCAGATCTGATAATGCATGCCTGAGTTATAACGACTTCCTCTTTTGTGGCGAATCGTCAAAGTTTGCGAGGCCGCCACGGACACGCCCATCGATGAAAACTCTAAAGCTTCGCAATTTAACATCGCCAAGGCCTTTAGATGACAAACCCCAATTTTGGTGTCGATCGGATAAAATCCCTAGGAGGAGTTCGTTAAAGTACAACGCCTGGAAATGGCAAAAACGCCACTTTTTCGCCGCAGGAAGTTAAAAATATCCGACTTCCTGTTGGGTTTGAGATATGGCTCCAAGAGACTTTTTCGTATGTTTTGGCATGTTTGAGGTGTGTGCCAATTTTCGTGCATGTGCGTGATTCGTGGATCGGGGGCTCGTCCGTTTAATTTTTCTAGGTGGCGCTGTCGAGTCATTTTGCCACGCCCACTTCTGAAGCCCATAATAAACGTAAATTTTCGCCACTTCTGAGGCGTGTGCAAAGTTTCGTGAGTTTTCGGGCATGTTTAGCCCCTCAAAACCGCGATTCATTCCGCGGAAGAAGAAGAAGAAGAAGAAGAATTAAAGCTGCAAGCAGCGATGATAGGGACCTCGCACCCGGGCTCACCGCCGCCCGGTGGCCTCAGGATGACAGAGAACAGCGAACAATATTAATTTAAGCCGATGTATATAAAGAACCCGAGAAAATCACAAATTTATGTCAAACTTCCTCCTGTCACCAGGTGGCACTATGACTGTGACTCAAGATTGGCATGTAGATGTCTTCAGGAGAGAATTCTTATCAACCATGTGAATTTTCAGGCAGATCAGTCATTTTGTGGCTGATTTGTAAGCCAAACTACCTTCTGCCAGCAGGTGGTGCTATGAATGATTTAATTTTGTTATGTGGATGTGTTCAGGAGAAGACTTTTATCAACCATGTGAAGTTTCAGGCTGATCACATTTTGTGTGGTTGAGTTATAATGCAAACTACATTCTGCCAGCAGGTGGCGCTATGACTGTGACTCAAGATTGGCATGTAGATGCCTTCAGTAGAGGAATCTTATCCACCATGTGATTTTTCAGCCAGATCTGACATTGTTCGGCTGAGTTATATTTAATTTCCCGTTGCCAGCAGGTGGCGCTATGACTGTGACTCCATATTGGCATATAGATGTCTTCAAGAGAGGAATTTAATCAACCATGTATAGTTTCAGGCAGATCAGACATTGTGTGGCTGAGTTATAAGCCAAACTACCTTCTACCAGCAGGTGGCGCTATTAGAGACTCAATATAATTATGTAGATGTGCACGGGAGAGTACTTTCATCAACCATGTGAAGTTTCAGGCTGATCGGATATTGTGTGGTTGAGTTATAATGCAAACTACCTTCTGCCAGCAAGTGGCGCTATAACTGTGACTTAAGATTGGCATGTAGATGCCTTCAGTAGAAGAATTTAATCAACCATGTGAAGTTTCAGGCAGGTCAGACATTGTGTGGCTAAGTTATGAGCCAAACTACCTTCTGCCAGCAGGTGGCGCTATGACTGACTCAATATTGTTATGTGGATGTGTTCAGGAGAGGAATTTTATTAACCATGTGAAGTTTCAGGCAGATCAGACATTGTGTGGTGTAGTTATAAGGACTTCCTGTTCCACGGCGAAGCGTTGAGGTTTGTCATGCCGCCACGGACACACCCCTCTGCAAAAACTCTAGATCTTCACAATATATCATCGCTAGAGCTTTGAAATGACACCCCTCAAATTTGGTGCTGATACGATAAAGTTTGTAGGAGTTTGTTACAGTGTAAAACATGTCATTTCCTGTGGCCAGCAGGTGGCGCTATTACTGTATCTGGACATCGGCATGTAAACATGTTCAGGTCAGGAATGTTATCAGAGGTGTGAATTTTGAGGCAGATCGGATAATGCATGCCTGAGTTATAAAGACTTCCTGTTTTGTGGCGAATCGTCAAAGTTTGCAAGGCCGCTACGGACACGCCCATCGATATAAACTCTAAAGCTTCGCAATTTAACATCGCCAAGGCCTTTAGATGACAAAACCCAATTTTCGTGTCGATTGGATAAAATCCCTAGGAGGAGTTCGTTAAAATACAACTCCTGGAAATGGCAAAAACGCCACTTTTTCGCCGAAGGAAGTTAATAATATCTGACTTCCTGTTGGGTTTGAGATATGGCTCCAAGAGACTTTTTCGTATGTTTTGGCATGTTTAAGGTGTGTGCCAATTTTCGTGCATGTGCATGATTCGTAGCTCTGGGGCTCGTCCGTTTAATTTTTGTAGGTGGCGCTGTGGAGTCATTTTGCCACGCCCACTTCAATATTGTTATGGGGATGTGTTCAGGAGAGGACTTTTATCAACCATGTGAAGTTTCAGGCAGATCGGATATTGTGTGGTTGAGTTATAATGACTTCCTGTTCCATGGCGAAGCATTGAGGTTTGTCATGCCGCCATGGACACGCCCCTCTGCAAAAACTCTAGATCTTCACAATATATCATCGCTAGAGCTTTCAGATAACACCACTCAAATTTGGTGCTGATACGATAAAATTTGTGGGAGGAGTTTGTTACAGTGTAAAACATGTCATTTCCTATGGCCAGCAGGTGGCGCTATAACTATATCTGGATATTGGCATGTAAATGTGTTCAGGTCAGGACTCTTATTAAACGTGTGAATTTTGAGGCAGATCGGGTGATGCATGCCTGAGTTATAACGACTTCCTGTTTTGTGGCGAATCATCAAAGTTTGCGAGGCCGCCACGGACACACCCATCGACGAAAACTCTAAAGCTTCGCAATTTAACATCGCCAAGGCCTTTAGATGACAAAACCCAATTTTGGTGTCGATCGGATAAAATCCCTAGGAGGAGTTCGTTAAAATACAACGCCTGGAAATGGCAAAAACGCCACTTTTTCGCCGCAGGAAGTCAAAAATATCCGACTTCCTGTTGGGTTTGAGATATGACTCCAAGAGACTTTTTCGTATGTTTTGGTGTGTTTGAGGTGTGTGCCAATTTTCGTGCATGTGCGTGATTCGTATATCGGGGGCTCGTCCGTTTAATTTTTCTAGGTGGCGCTGTCGAGTCATTTTGCCACGCCCACTTCCGAAGCCCATAACAAACGTAAATTTTCGCCACTTCTGAGGCGTGTGCAAAGTTGCGTGAGTTTTCGGGCATGTTTAGCCCCTCAAAATCGCGATTCATTCCGGAGGAGAATAATAATAATAATAATAATAATAATAATAATAATAAACGGAGCAATTCCAATAGGGCCTACGCACCGTTTCGGTGCTCGGTCCCTAATTAAAGCTGCAAGCAGCGATGATAGGGACCTCGCACCCGGGCTCACCGCCGGCCGGTGGCCTCAGGATGACAGAGAACAGCGAACAGTAATAATTTAAGCCGATATATAAAAAAAATCTGAGAAAATCACAGATTTATGCCAAATTTCCTCCTGTCAGCAGGTGGCGCTATAACTGTGACTCACGATTGGCATGTAGATGTCTTCAGGAGAGGAAACTTATCAACCATGTGAAGTTTCAGGCAGATCGGACATTGTTTGGCTGAGTTATAAGCCAAACTGCCTTTTGTCAGCAGGTGGCGCTATGACAGACTCAATGTTGTTATGTAGATGTGTTCAGGAGAGGACTTTTATCAAACTTGTGAAGTTTCAGCCAGATCAGACTTTGTGTGGTTGAGTTATACTGCAAACTACCATCTGTCAGCAGGTGGCGCTATAACTGTGACTCACGATTGGCATGTAGATGTCTTCCGGAAAGGAATCTTATCAACCATGTGAAGTTTCAGGCACATGGGACATTGTGTGGCTGAGTTATAAGCCAAACTACCTTCTGCCAGCAGGTGGCGTTATGACTGACTCAATATTATTATGTAGATGTGTTTTGGAGAGGACTTTCATCAGCCATGTGACATTTTAGGCAGATCTGACATTGTGTGGCCGAGTTACAAGCCAAAATTCCTTCTGCCAGCAGGTGGCGCTATGACTGACTCAATATTGTTATGTGGATGTGTTCAGGAGAGGACTTTTATCAATCATGTGAAGTTTCAGGCAGATCAGACATTGTGTGGTTGAGTTATAAGGACTTCCTGTTCCATGGCGAAGCGTTGAGGTTTGTCATGCCACCACAGACACGCCCCTCTGCAAAAACTCTAGATCTTCAAAATATATCATCGCTAGAGCTTTCAGATGACACCACTCTATTTTGGTGCTGAAACGGGAAAGTTTGTGGGAGGAGTTTGTTAGAGTGTCAAACATGTCATTTCCTGTGGCCAGCAGGTGGCGCTATAGCTGTAACTGGATATCGGCACGTAAACCTGATCAGGTCAGGACTGTTATTAAATGTGTGAATTTTGAGGCAGATCGAATATTGCATGCCAGAGTTATAAAGACTTCCTGTTTTGTGGCGAATCATCAAAGTTTGCGAGGCCGCCACGGACACGCCCATCGATGAAAACTCTAAAGCTTCGCAATTTAACATCACCGAGGCTTTAAGATGACAAAACCCAATTTTGGTGTTTATCAGATAAAATCCCTAGGAGGAGTTCGTTAAAATACAACGCCTGGAAATGGCAAAAGCGACACTTTTTCGCCACAGGAAGTTAAAAATATCCGACTTCCTGTTGGGTTTGAGATATGGCTCCAAGAGACTTTTTCGTATGTTTTGGTGTGTTTGAGGTGTGTGCCAATTTTCGTGCATGTGCGTGATTCGTGGATCGGGGGCTCGTCTATTTAATATTTCTAGGTGGCGCTGTCGAGTCATTTTGCCACGCCCACTTCAATATTGTTATGTGGATGTGTTCAAGAGATGACGTTTATCAACCATGTGAAGTTTCAGGCAGATCGGACATTGTGTGGTTGTGTTATAAGGACTTCCTGTTCCATGGCGAAGCGTTGAGGTTTGTCATACCGCCACGGACACGCCCCTCTCCGAAAACTCTAGATCTTCACAATATATCATCGCTAGAGCTTTCAGATAACACCACTCAATTTTGGTGTTGATACGATAACATTTGTGGGAGGAGTTTATAATTCCGTAAATCATGTCATTTCCTGTGGCCAGCAGGTGGCGCTGTAACTGTATCTGGATATCGGCATGTAAACGTGTTCAGGTCAGGACGCTTATCAAGCGCGTGAATTTTGAGGCAGATCAGATAATGCATGCCTGTGTTATAACGACTTCCTCTTTTGTGGCGAATCGTCAAAGTTTGCGAGGCCGCCACGGACACGCCCATCGATGAAAACTCTAAAGCTTCGCAATTTAACATCGCCAAGGCCTTTAGATGACAAAACCTAATTTTGGTGTCGATCGGATAAAATCCCTAGGAGGAGTTCGTTAAAATACAACGCCTGGAAATGGCAAAAACGCCACTTTTTCGCCGCAGGAAGTTAAAAATATCCGACTTCCTGTTGGGTTTGAGATATGGCTCCAAGAGACTTTTTCGTATGTTTTGGTGTGTTTGAGGTGTGTGCCAATTTTCGTGCATGTGCGTGATTCGTGGATCGGGGGCTCGTCCGTTTAATTTTTCTAGGTGGCGCTGTCGAGTGATTTTGCCACGCCCACTTCCGATGCCCATAACAAACGTAAATTTTCGCCACTTCTGAGGCGTGTGCCAAGTTGCGTGAGTTTTCGGGCATGTTTAGCCCCTCAAAACCGCGATTCATTCCGCGGAAGAAGAAGAAGAAGAAGAAGAATAATAAACGGAGCAATTCCAATAGGGCCTACGCACCGTTTCGGTGCTCGGTCCCTAATAATAATAAACGGAGCAATTCCAATAGGGCCTACGCACCGTTTCGGTGCTCGGTCCCTAATTAATGACTTAAAATCTTAAATAAAATTTAAAAATAAACAAATAAATAAAAACAACAAATAGAAAAAGTAGCAATAAAAATAACACAACAACATTTAAATTACATAAATTAAATAAAAAATAAATAAGGAAAAATTAAAATTTGCAATACACACACACACACACACACACACACACACGCAAACACACACACACAAACACAAACACAAACACACACACACACACACACACACACACACACACACACACACACACACACACACAAAGGTAATTATTCCTATTGTTTTTAAATATTATGGGTAATTTTGAAATTTGCATGGTAACAAGTGTTTGGCATGTCATCCAGCATTAAAGCAAGTGAAATTATATACCCTGACTATTTCTTTTAAAGAATTTAAATAAGTATTGGGTTAGAGTTAAATCTATGCTATTTTAATCCAACACAGATGACTGTTCAGAATGAGCACATTTGATTTGTGGTTTCACCAGCTGTGTGATTCCTTTTAAATCGAATTTACTTTGTGTTTGCAAGAAACTGCTGCTGCAGAATATCAAGGTTCAGTGAGGAAACAGACGAGCATGAAAACTGTTGTCATGAACTCAAAGCTGAAATCAAATAAAAGTGCCCTATTAAATGAAATACACTAAAATACAGTGAAAACATTAAATTGAATTACTCTTATTACTGAAAAAAAATGAACACACGCTGAATAAACTATTGGTTTTAAATTCATTTGTCCTACTATGTTCATTAAAGTGTTGCAAGCCATGAACCAAATCAATCGTCCACATGGAAAATGACCAATATAGATTTTTAGGCACACAAATCTATATCTAGTTTACTGCGAAATACCCATATATACAAATATTTCACTATTTCAAAAGCATAGCAGGACTAAACAATATTATTTAAAGCACTTAATGTTAGTAGGCGGAGCTAAATCTCTATTAATTCCTTACTGTAACTCTCTGATTGGTGGATTTCCAGTTGTGCATCATTGGTAATGCAATATAATCTGCTATAAATCATTATCGCTTTATCAGGAATGTGAACAGAACAAAAGGACACACAGTCAATGAACTACCTCAGAGCTTAAAACAGGCCTGTTTTCAAAGCTTCATCAGTTACTGCTGAAAGTTAGTCTCCCTATGGAGAAAATGAATAGAGATTTTAGCTCCAGAACTCCATTATGTGTCATATTATCTCCTTTATAAGCATCTGTTTCCTGCTCTAGAGTCTGCCAGGGTTATCATTCACTCTGAGAAACAGATGAACAATCCTTTATCTAAAATACACTCCTTTAATAAGAGATTTGAAGATCACTATTACAAAAAGAGTCAATCAGAGTTGAGAATCTATTCAAATAAACAGCAATTGCATGTAATAGTTTGGGGCTCCATTGTTAATTGCTGCATTTATAATTAAAGCAATGTAATAGAACTCCCTATATATACAGTCAAAAGTGAAAACTTAATTACATCTAAACAAATGTCATTCTTTCAACTTAAGATTTCAGCAATAAATTAAGGAGAGAAAAATAAAGTTAAATTATGTCTAATAATTTCATTTTTTTTCCGATGTACTTGACAGAATGAGCTGTGGATTGTTTATCCATAAAATAATTGTATATATAATTGCATTCAATTGAAATTGCAATTAGTTCAGCAAGCCACAGTTCAATACGTAGTTTTAATGCACCAAAAACACACAGAATGCTCGGTGTATGTTTTATAGCTGCATTATGCAGGATTCTGGAAACGTACCATCTTATATTCTTTCCATGTTTTCTGGAAATCAACAGTGCCGTCTTCACGCTTCTGGATCACCGTCCAGCCTCCGCCAGCAGACTCCATCACACAGTACACCTGAGTGAAGATTACACACACACACACACACACAAACACACACACACACACACACACACACACACACACACACACACACAATAATAATTTATATTGGTCCACATAAAACTTTTTTTTTTTTCAAGGACACACAGAAAGACACAAACACACACACAATATATGTGTACTGGAGCTCATGGATATTTCTACATCCTTCTAACAACAAGAGAACTCCCCATTAACTCAGTTACTTCTCCAAACAATGATTAGCGGAGTTATGGAGATCAAAGCTCTGGCGAACACACACACACACACATACACACACACCTGGTTGATATCAGACACACTCCCACACACAGCTGAACACACACCAGCCTGGTTGCAATTAATGCAATCACTCACTGTCTGGAGCAGCACACATCACTCACAGATGCAGCCGCTTTACATCCACAATGAAAAAGAGAGAAATGAACCTCAGCATACTTAAACAAACATAATGAATAATATAAAATAAAACAAATAACAGACAAAATAAATCAGCAGGTTGATGTTACTTTCACTTCTCTTTTAAATTAATAAAAAAATATGAAGAATTTCATTAAAATAGCAAAATAAAATAAATACACAAAATAATATTAATATATAAATAATAAATAATTTATAATAATTAATAATAAATAATAATAATAATAAAATAAAATAAACAAAAAACAAAACAAAACAAATGAAATAAAATAAACTAAACAATATAAAATAAAACAAAACAAAACACAAAAAACAAAACAAAACAAAATAAAATGAAATAAAATAAACTAAACAATATAAAATAAAACAAAACAAAACACAAAAAACAAAACAAAACAAAATAAAATGAAATAAAATAAATAAAATAAAAAATAAACAAAATAAAAAAACAAAATGAAATTAAATAAAACAAAACAAAATAAATAAAAAATACTTAATAAAATGAAATAAAAAAATTAATAAAATAAAATAAAGCAAAATAAAACAAAACAAAACAAAATTAAATTAAGCTTAAATAAATTAAATTAAGTTTTGATTACTTTCAATAGAATATATATATATATATATATATATATATATATATATATATATATATATATATATATATATATTTATATATATATATATATACATACACACACACACATACATATATATATGTATATATATATATATATATATATATATATATATATATATATATATATATATATATATATATATATATATATATATATATATATATGAAAAATATTCAAGTAAAAATGTTTTAAAAAACATGTCATTTTTTCCCTTATTTTATGTTTTGTTTTATTTTATTTGGTTTTGTTTTATTTTATTTTATTTATTTTTTGTTTTGTTTTGCCTTTTCTGACGCAATACAAATTTTAACGTATCACAATGCTCAGACCATCTAAAACCCGACTCACATACAGACTGAGTCTCCCCTTTACCTTTGTTTCAACAAAGATTAATTGAATAATTTACCTTTTTGGTCTCTTGTGGGCTAATATTGATGGTGTAAACTCCGTTTTTCTGGAAGCCTGCTTGATAAAGATCAGCACAATCCCGAAACTTTCGCTCCTCGTCAGCCTGCTTGGTGCTGTTCGGTACCACTGAAAACACACAAAACACACGTTTATATCAATGCACACACCAGCAGACCACCACAGAACTATTTTCAATATCTTTTTAGATCATATTTTAATATCTTTTATAATCTTTTTAAAATTTATTTGCAAGTCTTATATTTTTCAAAGCGTCTCCTACAGCATGTTTAAATTCATCTAAGGTCAGCAAACATTGTCATTTTCTTAGAATATGCATTTAACAATAGACAGAATGATATAAGAATAATTTTGCAATGCTTTCAAAATGATTCATTTGATTCGGTCTGTAAACCCCTCCCCTTTCTATAAGCAAGCTCTGCTGTGATTGGTCAGCTGAGGCAAGTCTATTTTTATTAATCTTTTTATGTCTGGAAAAAAAACACACCCATTTCAGTGTTCACATGTCACAGGAGGTGGGAATTATGCAAATAAGTTACTTTGATTATGTCAATGTATTAAGAATGATTTAAGAATCATTTTGCGATGAATTCAAAATGATTCATTTGAATCAATTCAGTGTTTAAGGTCTCCCCCTCTTATAAGCCAGCTCTGCACTGATTGGTCTACTGATCCATGTCTATTTTCGCCCATTTTAGAGTTTTCATATGTCACAGGAGGCTGGGATTATGCAAATTAGTTACTTTTATCAAATTGATGTAGATCAGTAGCAGGCAAAAGAATATAAAATATAACGATTCATTAAAGTGAATCAGAGTCAACTCTTTCTTTTAAAGAAGATATTTTTATTTATTGTCTTGTTTTTTAATTAAAAACATCTGCATTACAAACTACAAATTATAAATTATACATATTTAATTTAATAATATATATTTTAAAAGACTGGCTGATTTGAGCCACTGTGAATCCATAGTTACATCCCTTAATTCAATAAAAAGGGTTTAAGGTGGAATGTTCTGGATCTGGACCAGAAATCGCTCCTAGAAAGGCGTCACGAGCATATATATGTTTATATGCATACAAGAGGATTATTTATGAATGCATAATTATGACTGACAGCGAGTGTACAGTATTTATTTCTCCAGCTTCTGTCAGCAGGTCTGCATGGAGGGATGTGTATAAAACCAAACCTGCTTCATGTTACAAACCAGAGCCAAATATATAAGCAGAGCAGAAAATGACACGGCTGCACAATATCACAACTAATAATGTTGTAAAATAATGGACACTGCAGAATAAATCACACATCCAAAAACAAATCATCTCAGCCTTCCGGAGATAATGGAATTAATAATACACACAGCCACGGAGAATTATAAATATTGTATCAGTTTTCATGCAGTTTTTCAAATGTGCTTGGAATTATATTTAAATTAACCCTCACAATACATTCGTGTCTGTTTTGACCTGAAACAGATGCATAAAAATGTCTTTAAAAAACCCTGGAATGCACTGAGAGAGCGAAACATTCAAAATGATTTAAGATCTGCTTAATTTTACTTGCAAAAACACTTTAAAACCTTTAGGTGTCATTTATTTATTATTTCATTAACTCATCCACCCTTTCTTTCATTTATTCACCCATCCATCCATCATCCATACATCCTTTCATTCATTCAGTCATCCATTCATACATTCATCCATACCCTTCCATTCATCTATTCATCCATCCTTTCATTCATTCATTCCTTCATTCATTATTGTACCTATCCACACATTTATTTGTTCATCTTTTCATTCGTTAGTTCATTCATTCATTCATTCATTCATTATTAAACCCATCCACACACCTATTTGTTCATCTTTTCATTCATTCATTCATTCATTCATTCATTCATTCATTCATTCATTCATTTATTCATTCATTCATTCATTCATTCATCCAATCCATCCAATCATCCACCCATCCTTTTATTCATTCCTCCTACATGCATTCATACATCCATCCATTCATTAATGTATCCATATTTTCATTCATTCATCTCAACCGTCATCCATCCATTGTTTAATTCATTCATATACCCATCTATCCAATCATCCATTCATCCTTTCAGTCATTTATTATTTTTTTCATTCATTTATTCCACTTATTCATTCATTCATCCACACATTCATTAATTTATCCATATTTTCATTCATCCATATTTTTTCAACCATCATCCATCCATGCTTTCATTCATTCATCAACCCTTTCATCCATTCACCCATCCATCCAATCATCAATCCATCCTTTCATTCATTCATTCATTCATTCATTCATTCATTCATTCATCCATCAATCAAACAATCCATTCATTTATACATCAATATCCTTCCATCCATCCTTTCATTCATTCATTCATTCATTCATTCATTCATTCATTCATTCATTCATTCATTCATTCATTCATTCATATATCCATCCATCCATCCAACAATCCATTCATCTATACATCAATATCCTTCCATCCATCCTTTCATCCATTCATTCATTCATTCATGCTACACACTTTTAATTAATATTTATGCTATATTTATATACTATGTTTATATTTTTTGCTAATTAGCAATGATTTATTTTATACATTTGCATTAAAAAGTACAACTTTGTATCAAAAATTAATATTTTAATAAATTTCAAAGTATTTCTGTTGTTTTTAAATCAACAAAACGAAGCAAACCGTGAGAACATGCAGACTTTTTCCACATCCACTCTATCAGAATTGTCTGATCAGACACAATATGGTTTCGTTTATGACTGCTGTACACAACACTGATCGCTCATGTCCAAACTACAACGTGAAAATCAGCTTTTTAATGGATTACGAGATCTTAAAAGGCATTTTCTGCTGTATTATCGGGATGATCCTCCTCCAGCGACTGACATATTTCCACAAGTGTGAAAGTGTTTTAATCTCCGCCAGCAGCTGCGTCTCTTTCCATCTGCAGACAATTACGCTGCCGATATTTTGAAACCAAGCAAGAGTCTGCGGACAAAATACTACAAGCTATAAATTTCAAGTTCCTGTTATAACAAGTGGTTTATATTTACCCGCCGCATCCCTGTTATATAGAAGGACATTCCTTCCGTTTCACCTCTGCTAAAGAGCCGATCTCAGTTTTCACATTGCTGTTGTTTTTTTTATGATGGAGAAGGAAAGATGGCACTGTTAAATGAGACATGTCAGAGTTGTTTGGGCAGAACTTTGATCTATATAGACTGCTCTTCCTTCTGGGGTTGTATTATTATTATTGTGACATGGATCTCATGCTGTGACAGGTTGACTTCTGATACAATAAAAGCCCAGCTGTGTCACACTATTGCTATTTAACAATCCGGCAGAAGCTGCAAATGCACATGATTCAGTGGTAAATAATGCATTTGTGTTTGTTGAAACAGGGATTCATTAAGATAAATATAATATATGAAGTTTAATAGGTATATGATGAACACTGTATAACTGAAATAATTTATGATTCATGAATTTATTAATTAATAAGTTAAAATTAAAACAAGTTTACGTAACAGACATAAAAAGTAGATATGTAAAAATACAAATAAAACAAACATTATAACATAATAAATAATAAAATAAAAATGTGCTATTAATACTGTATATACGGCATAATAAATAAACAAGTAAATAAATAAATACATTTACCAAATATGATAATAATTATAGGATAATATTATAAAATAATAATAAAAAATCTAAATAAATAGTATTTATTAATTAATTAATTTATTTGTTTCCATTTTTGTAGTTTTAATTATATATATATATATATATATATATATATATGCATATTTGTATATAATATTACAAATTTTAATAATATTATGGTGAGAACTCCACTGTGATGTTTGCAAAAACAGGGCAATCTGACAAGGTCTGGGTGCCCATTAGCATCTCTGTGACATGTAAATTTTCCCTAAGCTGTGGTAAATGGAGCCATTAAACAGCTTGTGTCCTGGCTCAAAACACTATATTCAACAATATTTATTTACATGTGGTTCAGCTGGGAGTTTAGTTTGGAACAAGCTGATGTGAAAAGAACATCCGAGCAGAGAGACTTTATAAATCAGGATTCTCCACATGCTCCATTAAACAAAGCAGAGATTAAAATAAGCAAAAGAGTGAAGATTCAGAGCGAAACGAAAACCCAAACTACTGGACTGCATCTTCACACACACACAGCAGAGACGACGGTGACGTTTCTGAGCGAACAACACTGAAATAATGAGGATTTTAAAAACATTTGCTCAGCCATAAACCATCTGAATCATAATGTGTGGTTAAACCCAAAAATCACATTACCTTTTCTTATTTACACGCAGGCCTGAGTCATAATCGGCCTCTAGAGAACATCGTTTGCAGACGGAAAACAATATTCTGCTTTTTTAATACGCTAAAAATGATTGATGCCATCGGGTGAAAAATAATCAGCAATTTGGGATTCATTTCAGCCAATCAAAGTGCAGAACAGTCCTACCAGTGCTCATCTAAACTGTGCTTACGTAAGATTCGAACTTCAAATTATATTTTTGCAAATAAATGCTATGCAATTATGAACCCGCTACAATCTGGCGAACACACAGATGCTAAATAGAGGCTGTGTTTACATACACTCTCAGCTGATCTGTGCTAGTTTACAAGGATATTAAGGTTAAATGCATGAACAATGGTGTAATTTGTTGCAGATTGTTTGCTTTCTGCCTCATTTAGTGCTTTGATAGAACAGCTTTGCTAATTTAGTGAGCTTATGATTTCAGAGTCTTGGACTACATTAGAAAGCTGCTAAAACACACTAGCAACATGTCAGCAAAGTGCTAAAACATGCTAACAACATATTAAAAAGGAAAGAACTTGCTTGATTTTATTTACAGCTTTTTAATATTTGTTAGCAATGAGCTAAATATGTTAGCAAAAATGGCAGAAAATGTTATGTTAAAATACTAAACTATAATGGGCAAGAAATGTGGTAAACATGTCAAAATATGAAAACATTATGCTTGCTAACAACATGATATCACTTAAAAATGCTAATAGGACATTAAAACGTTTTAACGTCATGCTAGTGATGTGCTAAAATATTTTAGCAATGTTTAAACCTGGATAAAATATGTAAAAGACTGCAAACAATGGTTAAAACATGTTATGTTGTTAACCGCTTGTTAAGCATGCTAGCAATGTCTGTTTTTTATTTCAGAGTCTGACTACATTAAAAACCTCCAAAAACATGCTAGTGACACGTTGAACTGTGCTAATAACACATTGAAAAGGAACTAACTTGCTAAAGCATGCTAACATACATGCTTAAATTTAAAATGTATTAGCAATGAGCTAAACGTGTTAGCAAAAGTGGCAGAAAATGTTATGTTGATATATTATACTAATATGTGCAAGAAATGTGTGAAAACATTATGCTTGCTAACCATTTGATAAAACATGCTAGCAACTTGATAACACCTAAAAATGTTAATAGGACAATAAAACACTAACTTCTTGATAAAACATGCCAGTGATGTGTTAAAATACTTTAGTAACATGTTTAAAAACTGGATAAACTATGCTGCACAGACCGCAAACTACTCTCAAAACATGCTTCATTTTAATAGCTTGCTAAGCATGCTAACAATGTAATTTTTTTATTTCAGAGTCTTAAACTACATTAAAAACCTGCTAAACACACTAGAAACATGTCAGTAAAGTGCTAAAACAGCTAGTGACATGCTAATTAAAAAAAAAACTTGCTAAAACATGCTTAATTTTATTTACAGCTTTCTAAAATCTGTTAGCAATGAGAACTGCAAAGACTGCAAACTACTGTCAAAACATGCTATGTTGTAAACAGCTTGTTAAGCATGCTAGCAGTGTTTATTTTTTATTTCATTTTATTAAACTACATTAGAAAACTGCTAAAACACACTAGCAACATGTCAGCAAAGTGCTAAACAAGTTATTGACATGCTGAACAATTCTATTAACATAATAAAAAAGAAATATTATGCTAAATCATGCTAACAAACATGCATATTCTATTTACAGCTTTCTAAAATCTGTTAGCAATCAGCTTAACATGTTATCAAAAGTGGCAAACATGCCAAAGTGTGAAAACATTATACTTGCTAACAGTTCGATAATACATGCTATCAACTTGATATCACTTAGAATGCTATAAGGATAGTAAAACACTTTAGTGTAACTAAGTTTAACTATTTTAGTGACATGTTTAAAAACTGGATAAAATATGCTGAAGACTGCAAACTACATACATAAACTATATATATTTCAAAACTATATATATTTCAAAGTTTCAAACTACAAAGAAAACCTGCTAAAACACACTAGCAATATGTCAGCAAACTGCTAAAACATGCTAGTGACACGCAGAACCATGCTAGTAAAATATTAAAGAAAATAACTTGCTAAAACATGCTTGATTTTCTTTACAACTTTCTAATATTAGTTAGCAATGAGCTAAATATGTTAGCAAAAATGGCAGAAAATTTTATGTTAATATACTTTATTAATATGTGCAAGAAATGTGTTAAACATGTCAAAGTGTGAAAACAAAATGCAATCAAAGTTTGAAAACATGCTAGCAACTTGCTAACATTTAAAAATGCTAATATGATTTTAAAACATTTTAACTTCTTGAAGACATGCTAGTGATGTGCTAAAATATTTAAGTAACAAGTTTAAAAGTGTATAAAATATGCAATAAACTTGCTAACATATTAAATTGGTAACATCGTATTAAAACATGCAAAACATACTGCCAAAAACATGTTAAATTGTCAACACCTTGGTAAGCATGCTAGCAATGTTCAACTTACTGAAACAAAACATGCTTAAAGGTTACCAAACTTGCTAACAAGTTGACAATGCATCAATACATGCTATGTGTTGAAAAAATAAATACAGCCATATTAAATGGCTAAAACATGTTACAAAAATGTAATCAACGTTTGAGCACATGCTAGAGATCTGCTAGACCCTGTTCACAACCCAACCTATGACCTAATAATCTAATAAAACTTGTTAACAACTCTATACTACATAAAAACGGCTGTTAAAACATGCTAACAACTTGATAAGGCATTATGGTGATGTGCTAAGAGTAGTTAAATTATGAAAAACAAGCTATAGAAACATAAGTTAACTGACAAAATGCTAGCAATTTTATGACAATCCTAGCAACGTTTTAACATATTGCTACAACACATACAGTACTGTATGACATGCTAAATTGCTAACAACTTGTCAAAACTAGCCAGTAACAAGTTGGTAACATGTTAAAACATATTTGCACGCTACATTTTAAACATGCTAATAACATGGCCACCTATAAGCCTGTGCGCTTCCCCGTAGCCATTAGTTTGAGTGATTTATCGGCCTCTTCAGTGCAGGGCTATGTTTGCAGATCACTGCTTTGCTAATGTGCACAATTACACT
The DNA here is from genome assembly GCF_049306965.1 of Danio rerio. Classification (NCBI taxonomy): domain Eukaryota; kingdom Metazoa; phylum Chordata; class Actinopteri; order Cypriniformes; family Danionidae; genus Danio; species Danio rerio. Next base: position 49,870,077 of record NC_133194.1, read on the forward strand.
CGCTTGTTAAACTCACTATGAAATCATGTCGATTTCCGCCAAACCGCAGTGAATGTAAACTGTATTTGAAACGCTCAATTGAGCCGCTAAACGAGCACCGTTGTAATGTTTTATTACAGCTTCAGGTCCAGACACAAATCAAGCGGGACTCAGAAACAGCCTCATTTGTGTGTGATTGGCTGATGGTGTGTGCTAAAAAGGGTGTGTGCCAGCCGTGTTCCCTCAATGTGTTTTCTTCTGGAGTATTTGTAATGCAATGTGTATTTATATAGCGCATTTATTGTGTATGGCAACCATGCACTGATTAGTTTTACATTAGTAAAATGTCTGCATGAACACTTTGCATGTACAGGACATTTGCCAGTGTATAGTGGAAAGCAAACGGCAAAAGGTGCTGATATCAATACTGAAAATGTTGATCAAAAATGCTTACCAAATGTTTATTAAAAATGCCTTATATGTTTAGTTTACAATACCTATAGTTTTGTTTTAGCAGTTGCTTTGTGTTACAGAACTTAATAATTAATGTTTAAGAGTTTCTTTAAACATTTGCTTTTAAATGATGATGTTTTAATCTGGAAATTATTTATAAAATCACTTTGCCTTTCCAGTCATGCTTATTTTCATAGATATTGTAATAAAGAAGGAGTTGTCCAACACTCAGTGGCATAGCAGACGGGCCTGCAAGGCACGCACCGCAGGTGGTCCCGCGTGATTAGGGGGCCCCACGTCGTCGCGATTTTCAATAATTAAAAATCTGGCAACCGCAATAATCAAACTCTTGGGAACAACTGTGGTCGGAACCAAAGTTCACAGGTCTGTGTTCTCTGAACTCCTCTCAAGCGGTGGACTACTTCATTCTGATTGCTTGCCGCCGAACCGCATCATAGCTCATTACCATAAAGTTGACTTGATTTCAACTCTCCTCGACACTCACACCGGAAAAGACGCGCCGCGCTGTTCCTCGCCGCCGGTTCTCATTAAAAATGAATGACTTCTGACTACTTTGACGCTCTCGCAGCTTTCGGTTTGTGATCGCTCCTCAGTTTGTGAAGACTTACCCGCGTTGTCGCTCCACCCCGCCCCCTATCCCACTCCTCAGTTTGTGATCGCTCCTCAGTTTGTGAAGGCTTCCCCGCACTGTCGCTCCACCACCCCGCCTCCCTTCCCTGCTCCTCAATTTGTGATCGCTTCCCCGCGTTGCTACACCAACCCTACACTGCAAAATTTTGCAGTTTTTATTTTAGCGTCTTTTTTTTTTTAAGCATGACAGTAAAACAGGAACGCGGTTATGAATAATAAATCATGAGCTTTTTTGTTGTAAAAATTCATAATGATGACAAAAAATACACATTTTTGGATCTCTTTACTTCCGGGTACAGCTGTGGCTGGTGTATTCTGGGAATTTTTTGGTTTATACTTCTGCGTCAAGTGACCGGCATAACCAACGACGCATGCAACGCGCGTAGCTTTGCATTTATACTTCTGCGCGCTGTCTCTGTTGGTCTGCATTACTCTTCCAAAACGCTATTTGGCAGTGAGGTGTTGATGTGTCTCTGAGTCGAATTTCTTCGCCTGTGTTTTGTTCTTTCTAAGCGATTCCGGGATGTACAAGTGGCTCAAACTCGCTCATTTTGAGGCAGGAACCGGCGGACGTGCAACAACTTTAACTATGAGGTAAACACAAAACAAAACTTTCCATCCAGAGCTTCTTCACGGGACTCCACACTTGTAAACAATCGCTCCATTGGGCTCACGTCGCTCACGTGGCTCTCGGTCCCGCCCCGACTCGTCAGCGCTACCAAGCTGACCAATCACAGAGCTTGCTCTACGCATCGTTGCGATGTGTAGTTACATTTTTTGAGAGGTCCACGTCAGGGATGCTGACAGCCACGGCGTAGGGCTATGCGTCGACGCGTAGGCTGCAGCGTAGCATACGCGTGCGCTTGACGCAGAAGTATAAATCCGCCTTTAAGCCTGGTTTATACTTCTGCGTCAAGTGACCGTTGTAACCCACGGCACATGCAACGCGCGCAGCTGTGCATTTATACTTCTGCACGCTGTCTCTGTTGGTCTGCATTAACACTTCCGAAACGCTAGTTGGCAGTGAGGTGTAAATGTTCCTCTGTGTCGAGTTTCTTCTCTGCTGTTTTGCTTTTCCTGAACGCTTCCGGGATGTACAAGTGGCTCAAACTCGCTCATTTTAAGGCAGGAACCAGCGGAAGTGCAACAACTTTAACTATGAGGTGAACACAAAACAAAACTTTCCATCTGGAGCTCCTTCACGGGACTCCACACTTGTAAACAATAGCTCGCGTCCAGGTCGCGTCATTCGCGCGGCTCTCGGTCCCGCCCAGACTCGTCAGCGCTACCAAGCCGACCTATCACAGTCCTTGCGCTACGAGTCGTTGCGACGTGTAGTTACATTTTTTGAGAGGTGCACGTCAGTGACGGCGACGGCCACGGCGAAGGGCTATGCGTCAGCGCCGTAGCATACGCATGCGCTTGATGCAGAAGTATAAATCCGCCTTTAGCCCTACGCCTTTAAGCTAAAGAGAACTGGGACACCACTACACCTTCACGGGCACGCGCAAAACGAGGGGTAAGGGAAAGGGCTAAGGGGGAGAATCGGGATTGAGCCTAAAGGTACAGCTTTTACAAAGGTACAAAACTGTACCTCAAGGAATTTATTTGTATCACCGTGCACCTTTTTCTCTGAGAGTGTACTGAATATCATACTAAAATCGTCAGCAATAAATCACAATTACAAAGTTTGATATAGGAAGAAGCCTAGTATTGAGCACTGATACACAAGGCAGACGTGGGGCTGGGGGTCACACCAGGGGTCATGAGGGCAATGAGTCCAGACCCCTGAACTCCTGCTGGTGTGAAGGAGAGCGTGAGGTCTGAACCGCAGATCGCTGCGCCTGTAACTCAATCAGCCCTGTCTGACACGCAGTCAACTGTTCACCACAGGCAGTGTGCTGGAGCGTGATAAGACACATCCGCTGAGCTCCACGGCACTGCTAAACATGATCATTCACCACAAAACCACACATTTCACACTGCAAAGGAAGACGCTTCATTCATTGATAACGTGCATGCTGTGTAACAGGCCGTTCCTATCTGAAGGTTTCTTCTTCAGCATGCTGTATTTTTAGTTCTGTTTCACTTCCTGCCTGACAGATGCTTTTTTCATGTCACGCACCATTATTTCTTGGGAAGGTTTACTACCAGAACTAACAGAGGTGGTCCAGACCAGCTTGGTAACAACAGGGAAATATCACATAGCATATATATTTTGGATCTCATTTAGACCAGATCTAATTGATATGTTTTATATATTTAAGTTATAGTTTATCTATTTATGAGCCCAGAAGCTCAGAGGAAACAGATACCTAACAAACACTGATAAAAATAAAAAATATATATAAATTATAATTATTTATGAACTAATAAATGTGAATTCATATGAACCAAGGGATAACTAAAGTGTGCAAAGACAATGGATGAATGAATAATTTAATAAATTAATAAAATGCATCAATAATATTGCAAGGTCATCTGCTTAAAAATGTGAGCGAATGAATTAAAAAATGTAAATTAGCAAGAAAAAGGAGATAATTATTCATGGATCAAAATCTGACTTAATTATAAAGAAAGAAGGAAATAAAGAGAGCAATATTTATTCACAAAATAGATAATTTCAACTCACTAAATAACACAATAACCAACAATAACTAACTTACTAAGTAACCAAGCCACTAACTCACTAACTAGTCACCAACTAAGTAACTCACTACTGAATTAATTGTCACTAACTCACTAACTAACTCACCAAAAATTCAATAACTAAGTCACTAACACACTAAATAACTAACTCCCTACATAACAAATAAGTTACAAATGAACTAACTCACTAAGTAACTAACTCACTAAGTCACTAACTCACTGAGTCACTAACTCACTAACTCACTAACTCACTAAGTAACTAAATCACTACCTCACTAAGTGACTAACTTACTAAGTCACTAAGTAACTGACTAACTCACTAAGTCACTAACTCACTAATCAACCAAGTCACTAACTAACTAACTAACTAACTAACTAACTAACTAACTAACTAACTAACTAACTAACTAACTAACTAACTAACTAACTAACTAACTAACTAACTAACTAACTCATTAAGCAGCTAACTCACCAAGTAACTAAGTCAACAAGTCACTAACTACCTAGTTCACTAAGCAACCAACTAAGTCACTTAGTCACTAACTCACTATGCTGCTAACTCACTAAGTAACTAAGTCACCAACTAAGCCACTAAATCACTAAGCAACTAACTCATTAAGTCACTTACTCACTAAGTCACCAACTAACTAGTTCACTAAACAACCAACTAATTCACTTAGTCACTAACTCAATATGCTGCTAACTCACTAAGTAACTAAGTAACAAAGTCACTAAGTTAATAAGTCACTAAGTAACTAAGTCACCAAGTCACCAACTAAGCCACTAACTCACTTAGTAACTAAGTCACTAACTCACCAAGTAACTAAGTCACTAAGTTAGTAACTCACTAACTAGTTCACCAAGAAACTAAATTATTCACTAAGTTGCTAACTCACTAAGTCACTAACTCATTAAGTAACTAACTAACTAACTAACTAACTAACTAACTAACTAACTAACTAACTAACTAACTGATTCATTAAGCAGCTAACTCACCAAGTAACTAAGTCAACAAGTCATTAACTACCTAGTTCACCAAGCAACTAACTAACTCACTAACTCGCCAAGTAACTAACTAGTTCACTAAGCAACCAACTAAGTCACTTAGTCTCTAACTCACTATGCTGCTAACTAAGTCAACAACTAAGCCACTAAATCACTAAGCAACTAACTCACTAAGTCAAAACTAAGCCACTAACTCAGTAAGTAACTAACTAAGTCACTAACTCACTAAGTCTCTAACTCACTAATTAACTAACTACCAAACTGACTGACTAACTAACTAACTAACTAGCTAACTAGCTAACTAACTAGTTCACTAAGCTACTAAATTACTAAATCACAATCTCACTAAGCCACTAACCCACTATCTAACTAGTTTACTAAGCCACTAAATCACTAAGTCATCAACTCACTATGTAATAAAACCACTAACTGACTAACTAACTAGTTCACTAAGCAACTAACTCACTAAGTAACTAGGTAACTAAATCACTGACTCACTGACTCACTAAGTCATTAACTAATTGACTATATGTATGTATGTTTGCATGCATGTGATGTATATATATATATATATATATATATATATATATATATATATATATGTGTGTGTACATGTTTATGAACTGACATTATTTCATATCAATTTGAAACAAAATTCTGCCCTACCCATTAAAACTAAAAAAGTCTATAGTTCTCGTAACATCATGCAGCACTCTCTTAAACATAATTCACATACATGCAGTCGCAGACATTGAAATCTTTGTGGCTCTAGTCTTCCGCTCTTGTTCACTTCTTGTTCACTTCTTGATTTCTAGATGTTAAAAACAGCTTGTTATGCTGCTTGATGTTGCAAACTGTGTTCTTATTATATTATTCTACATTTCATGTATAGTCATGAACACACTTGTTTGAAGAGTAGTTTGACTGTTTTCTGTCATCTATTAACCCCGGTCATTTCTCCTATAGGAAACTCAATGGGAATTTCTGATCAAATGAGCACATTTTTAGATCGCAGAAGCTCAGTAGATGTGGTAGTGCGCTTACCTGCTGTAGCGGCGTCTTTAGCACAGAGGCTGAGGAGGCTGCGCATGCTCTCCATCAGGTCCTGCTGCTGTCTCTGAAGTGCTGTGCTGTTTCCGGTAGCTCTGCTCAGCTGATTCTCCAGCTCGCGGATCACTGAACTCTGTCTGCTGACCAGAGCCTGCAGGTCAGATTTCTCCGTCCGCAGAGACTCCAGCTCCTGACGGTGCCGATCCTCCAGCTCCTGCATCTTCTCCTCCAGAAACCTCACAAACACAACAAATGCACACGTTTATATGATAAACCACTTAAAGTTGGGGTCAAAATTATTAGCCCTGAATGAATGAATTATAATTTTATGAACTAATGTGAACTCATATGAGCTAAATATGAAATAAATGATCACATGAAAAAAATAAATGATTCATTCATAATGAATAAATAAATTAAACTAAGAATGAATGAATGAATGAATGAATGGATGAATGAATGAATGAATGAATGAATGAATGAATGAATGAATGAATGAATGAATGAATGAATGAATGAAACTATGAATGAATGAATGAATGAATAAATGAATGAATTATATTTTTATGGACTAATGTAAATTCATATGAACTAAATATAAAATAAATGATCATATAAAAAAATACATGAATGAATGAAAGAATGAATTATATTTTCTATGAACTAGTGTGAATATGAACCAAATATGAAATAAATTATCATATGAAATGAATAAGTTATAATTTTTATGATCTAATGTGAACTCATATGAACTAAATATGAAATAAATGATCATATAAAACAAATAAATAATTCATTCATAATGGATAATCAAATAAATGAAACTATTAATGAATTTAATAATGAATTAATGAATGACTGAATGAAACTAATGAATGAATGATACTTTTTATGAACTAATGTGAATTCATACGAACTAAATATGAAATAAATTATCATATGAAATGAATGAATGAATGAATGAATTATACTTTTTATGAACTAATGTGAATTCATATGAACTAAACATGAAATAAATGATCATATGAAACGAACGAATGAATGAATGAATGAATGAATGATACTTTTTATGAACTAATGTGAATTCATATGAACTAAACATGAAATAAATTATCATATGAAATGAACAAATGAATGAATGAATGAATGAATGAATGATACTTTTTATGAACTAATGTAAATTTATATGAACTAAACATGAAATAAATGATCATATAAAACGAATAGGCCTAAATGAATGAATGAATTATACTTTTTATGAACTAATGTGAATTCATATGAAATAAACATGAAATAAATGATCATATGAAACGAATGAATGAATGAATGAATGAATGAATGAATGAATGAATGAATGAATGAATGAATGAATGAATGATACTTTTTATGAACTAATGTGAATTCATATGAACTAAACATGAAATTAATTATCATATGAAGCGAACAAATGAATGAATGAATGATACTTTTTATGAACTAATGTGAATTTATATGAACTAAATATGAAATAAATGATCATATGAAATAAATCTATGAATAAATAAATAAATAAATAAATAATTTATACTTTTTATCAACTAATGTGAATTCATATGAACTAAACATAACAATAAATGATCATATATAAAAAGAATGAATGAATAAATAAATAAGTTAAACACTGTGTGCCGTGTGTCCGCGGACGCGTCTCACCCAGTCATCAATGTAGGACTTCACAGCTGAGCTTGGCATTGGCAGCCAGGTCTGCTTTGACTTTGGAAAGCACGTGCTCTCATGAATATTTAAGAAGCCGGCTCTTCTCATAGGATAAGAAAACTCCGCTATGAATAATAATGAGACACGGACGAGTCATCTTTGCACTTTGCATTACATGTCGCCGATTTTGATCCGCCCCAAAAATCATTTTAAACCCGGAAGCTTTTTTTCCCCACAACTAAAGCTGACATTGTCTTAATAGTGCTCAACACACACAAATCTGTTAACATCTCAAAAAAGTGCTCGAGGGTTTCGTGAGCCTTTAAATAAAGTAATGGGGATATACAATATACAATAATAGAAGATATGTAGGTGGACATGTTTTATAGGAGGGCCTTATTTATGTTTTTGTTTCAAATGTATAGATGGATACTTATGTACATATTGTTTTTGTTTTCTTTGCTTTGTTTTCCTTGGTAATCTATTAACTACTGCATATGAACGTTTGAAAACATTTATGCTCTAAGTTTGTGTGTTTTGTAACTAGCTGTTTTTCTTATAAAGAGGTAAAAGCATTTGTTTGAAGCATGCTTTAAATGAACACATTGTGGAATCTACAGCAAATCAAGCCACAATTCTGAGTCACAACAATGTGCTGTAATAAAATGTAGGACATGATTCCATTGGAGAGGCCAAAACAACATAGTTATTTTCATATAAAGTGCTTTTTATATAAATTGCTTAATACTCGGTTGTCATGGTTTAAGTCATTTTTATGGACTTGTTAAGGCCAGCTTTTTGGCAGAATCTCAGAATCTCATTATTACTATGCTTTATGTTACACAAAGTTCATAGGAAACAGCCTCAAAGTGTCATATCAAAAAAACAAAAGGTTGAAATTTCAATATGACAGCAACTTTTATAACTAGAAATGTAGTTAAAAATATAAAGGAATGAATGAATGAATGAATGAATCAATCAATCAATCGAGTAAACAATTAGTAATACTACCAATAAAAATTATGTCAATATTATAACTATCATTATAATATTTTATCCATCCATCCATCCATCCATCCATCCATCCATCCATCCATCCATCCATCCATCCAACTATTCATACATTCATTCATTCATTCATTCATTCATTCATTCATTCATTCATTCATTCATTTATTCATACATTCATTCTTCTATGTAGAATTTATATGAACCCTGGGGCCAAATTAATGAATGAATTTATTTATTTGTTCATTTATTTATTAATTATTTTGAAATATGATTATTCATGATATTATTCAATGAAAATAAGAAGTATATTTTTGAGTTTATATAAGAAATAAAGATTTTACACAGAAAAGTAAAAAGCTGGACCAAAATCTGAATGAATGAATTAATAAATGAATAAATGAATAAATTGATTAATCAAATAATGTACGAATGAAAGAATAAAGAAATGAATCAATGGATGAACGAATGAATGAACAAACAAATGGATGAATGAGTGAATAAATGAATGAATGAATGACTTAATTAATTAGTTGGTGAATAAAAGAATGAATTAATAAATGAATTAATAAATAAATTTATGAATTTATAAATTGCTGAATGAATGAATGAATGAATGAATGAATGAATGAATGAATGAATGAATGAATGAATGAATGAACGAACAAACGAATGAATTAATTAATGAACGAATGAACTGATAAATGGGCAGATGAATGAATTGGATAACTGAATGAATGAATGAATGAATGAATGAATGAATGAATGAATGAATGAATGAATGAATGAATGAAGGAATGCATGAATGAATTAATTAATGAATGAATGAATGAATTGATCAATTAATAAATTAATGAATAAATAAATAGATGAATGAAAGAAATGAATGAATGGACAAATGGGTGGATGAATTAATGGACTGAATGACTTAATGAATAAATGAATGGATAAATAAATTGATATATTATTAAATTGATGACTAAAAAGAAACAAATGAATTAATGAATGAATTAACAAATTAATTAATAAACGGGTCGATGAATGAATGAATGAATGAATGAATGAATGAATGAATGATTGGAATAAATGAATCGATTAATATATGAATAAATAAAGAAATAAACAAACGAATCAATGAACAAATGACTTAACAAAATTATGAATGGATAAATAGATGGACGAATGAATGAATGAATGAATGACTTATGTTTAAAAAAAGACTTTTAGAAACCCTGGACATATCAATGACACAAACATAACACAATTAATCACATTTTACGTGCATCAGCATATAACATTCTTCCTTATCTCTGTAATCTGACAATCTAAACGGTTCTATGAAGCAACAATAACACAGTTTTCTACAGGAATCAGTCCCCGCTGCGAGCCTTTTAGCCCAAAAAAGACAAAATAAATAAACTGAGATGCATATATGTATCATAAAAATAACGTCATATACAAGTTCAGAGCCAAGACTGCCAGACTTCATCAAGATTTGATTATATTTTGATCTTTAAGTGTTGGTTTTCAAAGGCAGAAGAACTGGACACCGCTGTAATAAACCCTGATATAAATATAAGCGTCATTTACACAGCATACAAACACACACTGCTCATCTTTTAGCTCTGGGGACAAAACAATACGTGTGCTGGTCTTAAATCTGCAATGAGCATCTCAGAAATATGATGCACGCAGAGATTACTTCAACAAAGTTCAATATTTAAAGCATGCTACACTGATTATAGCTTGAAAGAGAAGAAAGTCATAACGTCAGTCTATATTATAGGATGAGTAATGTAAAAAACGCAGGGCTGCACACGATTAATCCACGTTATCCCTACACTAATTGATTACGTTAACACATTTAGGTGGATTGAACATAACAAACGATGGCTCAGTGGTTAGCACTGTGGCCTCACAGCAAGAAGGTTGCTGGTTTGAGCCTCGGCAGGGTCAGTGGTCATTTCTGTGTGGAGTTTGCATGTTCTCCCCGTGTTGGTGTGGGTTTCCTCCAGGTTCTCCGGTTTCCCTCACAGTCCAAACACATGCGCTATAGGGGAATTGATGAACTAAACTGGCTGTAGTGTATGAGTGTGCAAGTGAATAAGTGTGTATGGGTGTTTCCAAGTACTGGGTTGCAGCTGGAAGAGCATCGCTGAGTAAAACATATGCTGGAATACTTGGTGGTTCATTCCACAGTGGCGACCTCTGATAAGTAAGAGACTAAGCTGAAGGAAAATGAATGAATGAACATAACAAAATTAAGTTGTTCCTTCAAAACAATTTTAAGAACTGTTGAATGAATGAATGAATGAATGAATAAATGAATGAATGAATGAATGAACAACAAAGCCAGACAATCCTTTCTTAACTAGAAAGATATGAATGTTTGCATGCTTTCAGCAGCACCTATAAATCGCTGAATGAATGAATGAATGAATGAATGAATGAATGAATGAATGAATGAATGAATGAATGAATGAATGAATGAACGAACGAACGAACGAACAAACGAATGAACTGATAAATGGGCAGATGAATGAATTGGATAGCTGAATGAATGAATGAATGAATTGATCAATTAATATATTGATGAATAAATAAATAGATGAATGAAAGAAATGAATGAATGGACAAATAGGTGGATTAATGAATGGACTGAATGACTGAATTAATAAATGAATGGATAAATAAATTGTGCTCCGGTTTCCCTCACAGTCCAAACACATGCGCTATAGGGGTACTGATTGACTAAACTGGCTGTAGTGTATGAGTGTGCAAGTGAATAAGTGTGTATGGGTGTTGCCCAGTACTGGGTTGCAGCTGGAAGAGCATCCGCTGAGTAAAACATATGCTGCAATACTTGGTGGTTCATTCCAATGTGGTGACCTCTGATAAGTAAGAGACTAAGCTGAAGGAAAATGAATGAATGAACATAACAAAATTAAGTTGTTCCTTCAAAACAATTTTAAGAACTGTTGAATGAATGAATGAATGAACAACAATGCCAGACAATCCTTTCTTAACTAGAAAGATATGAATGTTTGCATGCTTTCAGCAGCAGCTATAAATCGCTGAATGAATGAATGAATGAATGAATGAATGAACGAACGAATGAACTGATAAATGGGCAGATGAATGAATTGGATAGCTGAATGAATGAATGAATTGATCAATTAATATATTGATGAATAAATGAATAGATGAATGAAAGAAATGAATGAATGGACAAATAGGTGGATGAATGAATGGACTGAATGACTGAATGAATAAATGAATGAATGAATGAATGAATGAATGAATGAATGAATGAATGAATGAATGAATGAATGAATGAATGAACGAACAAACGAACGAATGAACAAATGAACTGATAAATGGGCAGATGAATGAATTGGATAACTGAATGAATGAATGAATGAATGAATGAATGAATGAATGAATTGATCAATTAATATATTGATGAATAAATAAATAGATGAATGAAAGAAATGAATGAATGGACAAATAGGTGGATGAATGAATGGACTGAATGACTGAATGAATAAATGAATGAATAAATAAATTGTTCCCTCACAGTCCAAACACATGCGCTATAGGGGTACTGATTAACTAAACTGGCTGTAGTGTATGAGTGTGCAAGTGAATAAGAGTGTATGGGTGTTTTTTAACTAGAAAGATATGAATGTTTGCATGCTTTCAGCAGCAGCTGGGCTCAACGCAGAGATCACTGGGAATTAAAGCTTGGTTCTGACAGTAACACACACGTCCCATCAGACCAATCAATACATAGAGAATTGGAAACTCTTCCAAACGTTTTGCAGTGCACAATCCATCTTCACACGGGACAGAGTTTAGCGCTGGGTCAGAGGACACGGTTCAGGGTTTTGGCCGGTTTCTATGTATCGTACGAGACTGAGCTGAAGTCTAAGAGTCTTGTGCTGTCAGGAATTGAAAATCATTTGGTGTAATGATCTGTCCTGTGGTTCTGGCACATGCAGGATAGAGTGTTTCCTCAAATTCACGAGCGAGAGAGACTTGAACATCTGCATTGGCAGGTCAAACAGCATAATAGAAAAGAGTGTGTGCTTGTTGTGCTTCATTTTAAGCAGGAACAAATAGAGTAGCAGCATTATTAACCTGCAGGGCTTTACATTAACACCCACCAACCCGCGGGTAGATTTCCCCAAAAGCGGGTAGATTTCCACTCTGGCGGGTAAGACAGCCGCTCCCACTAACCACTTTGGCTGGTTGGAAATAATTTTTACATTGTACTTTTCTTAACGCAGGGTTCCACAATAAGGATGGCCCAAAATGTGATCGTAGAATCGAGAAGCAGCACGACTGACAAAAGTAACTGTGTTCACGCAAGCTAAAGCAGGTGAATACCTTATGAGAGGATGATTACTCGCGTGCACAGGTGATGTGAGGCGCGCGACTGTTAAACAGCACACACTCCCGTTTACTTGCGCGAAACAACCGTGTGTATAGAAAGAGCGCAACTGGTGCGATCGCTCTCTCTGTAATGGAATAGACAAAAATGCTGATGCACCCACAGTCCTGCTGCTTTCAAGAGCTCAAGATTGAAAAAATATATATACATACATAATTTTGTGAGCAGCAGCAGTCACTGCTTTCATTTTAATTACTCTTTGAACAAATTAACAGGCCTATAGTGATGGGGCGTTCAAGAACGATTCGTTCATTTTCATCTTTAATATGACTCGGAAACTATGAGTCCTCTCAGGGAGCGATTCGTTCATCCGCGCGTGCACACAATTGTGCAGGTGGTATTGTTCATTTTAAGTCTTCATCACATTTCAAGTCGTACATCGCGGAAAGGCAGAAGGAAAAATTATTATGTGTTATTTCAGAAAGGAAAAATAATGGAACCGTTTATCTCTCGAGTACTCTATCGGGTCTGAGTCACTTGTTCATCACGGGCCAATCATACACGTTTAGAGCTGGAAAAAGAATTGAACTGTTCATCTCTCGAGTCCTCGGGTTTTTAGTCACGTAAATAACGAACGACTCAAGACTTAAAAGGTAAACTAATTATCATGGCTCATATAGGCTCAGACTGTTTACATTAAGATTATATGTGAATGCCAGTGTAACGTTAACGAATAATAATTAAACCATAAATGCATAATCTAGTCAGAGTATAGAGGTTATTGTTGGTATTATTCGTTTAATTTTCTGTTTCTTAGAGTTGTTTTTGGTTCCCCATATTTTGCTGTGTCAGAAAATAAGGTATATTTTATTTCTGCATAGTGCACATGTATGCATATAATACCATAAGTGTCACCTATCACTGTGCATCGCCTGTTATCACCTATGAATTAACAGATAATTGTTTACCAGAATGCGTGATTGTCATGGGGCTTCAGCATCAGCGCTTGAAGGAGGGCGAGTCTAAATGTGCAATTGAATGAAATTAATCCGCAATCGGCTATTGTCTGAGCTGGGGTATTTGCATGAAGCAATCGGATTGGCACTTGAAAACCTGAGAAATTCCCAACTTCTGCAGCGAGCAACACCACTGAAGCAGCTCAGATGGATCCACAATTCAGTTCAGCAACGCTTGACGTCACCCGTTCTAGATAAATAGGAAGCATTGACGCTGAAGCCTTGTGCGAATAATAACTCTAACAATACTCTAGCAAAATAAAGTATGAAAATTGATTTCATGTGGACTCTGATGTACTATTGAAAAATGAATATTGAATATTTATTTATTTATTTATTTATTTATTTATTTATTTATTTATTTATTTATTTTATTTTATTTTATTTTATTTTATTTTAATTATTTATTTATTTATTTATTTATTTATTTATTTATTTATTTATTTTTTGTCGTGTGAGGATCTTTAGGGTGCTCCAACCCCAGAGGAGTCTAGTATGGAGCCAGATCAGTGTCAAAAAAATACATTTACAAAATAAAATTCTGACATGCACACACAACACAATTCACATGTACAAAATCCAAAGTGTAAATTCAAAACACAATTAATAAATACAACACACAATTTGTGAATTCACAAGTAAAAATGATGAATATTTGCACCAAATGAATTGAATTTGTGTATATGATGAACTGTGTTTCTTATTATAACATCATAAGTGTCACCTATCACTGTGCATTACCTGTTATTGCCTATGAACTAACAGTTGAATACAGTAAATAGTGAATAGAGTAAACAGTGTGGATTCATTCATTCATTCATTCATTTTCTTGTCGGCTTAGTCCCTTTATTAATCCGGGGTCGCCACAGCGGAATGAACCGCCAACTTATCCAGCAAGTTTTTTTACGCAGCGGATGCCCTTCCAGCCACAACCCATCTCTGAGAAACATCCACACACACATTCACACACACACTCTTACACTACGGACAATTTAGCCCACCCAATTCACCTGTACCGCATGTCTTTGGACTGTGGGGGAAACCGGAGCACCCGGAGGAAACCCACGCGAACGCAAGGAGAACATGCAAACTCCACACAGAAACGCCAACAGAGCCGAGGCTCGAACCAGTGACCTTCTTGCTGTGAGGCAACAGCACTACCTACTGCGCCACTGCTTCACCCAACAGTGTGGATAGAACTCTAATATACAATTGAAACAGAAATACTTCAATTGTGTGAGGATCTTTACCCATTCTTGTCATGAATCTTGTTGATTTCATTGATCTGTATCATGAGCTGCTTCTCCAGCTTATTGGTGGACAGCGAGTTCTCCAGCAGCTGAATTTCCAACCGCGACGTCTGATTCAAAACCTGCAAAAACGAAGACACTCCAATAAAAATACAGTAATCCTTCCGCAAAAACACAGACCTAAAAAGCATTAGTAAGTCAGTATTAAGTGAGCCGTGCCTCAGGAGAAGTCATAAACACACAGCGCCATACCGCAGCACCATACGACAGCACTTATGAACAGTTATTCAAGCTCTTATTTGACAAATCAGCAAAACACAACCTTACAATCTCCCTCTGCAGTCATAAAGACATTCAGAACGAACAACATGAGAACGACGCATGAAAAAAAAGAGACTGTGGTGCTCGTGTTGTTCTTGGCTTAGTGGGAGCCGTCTTAAGAGGATACATGGAAAATAGACTGCTGCTTTAATGGAGTGTGAAATGCATAGTGCTGCACAATATATCGGTATCGTGATAATAGTATATGCAATATACAGTTGAAGTCAATTTGTTTCTTTTCTAATATTTCCCAAATGATGTTGAACAGTTTCAGGAGTTTTTCACAGTATTTCCTATAATATTTTTTCTTCTGGAGAAAGTCTTATTTGTTTTATTTCGGCTAGAATAAAAGCAGCTCTTAATTTTTTTAACAGCATTTTAAGGTCAATATTATTAGCACCCTTCTGCAATATTAGTTTTGGATTGTGTCCTGAACAAGCCACTGTTATGACTTGCCTAATTACCCTAACTTTATCCTAATTAAAATAGTTAATCTTTTAAATGTCACTTTAAGCTGAGTACTAGTATTGTGACTGATGGTCGCTGACAATGAAATTGAGGATCCATGTGCAGTTTATTTAGCAGATTGGTCCGAAGGGCAACAATCAAAACAGGTGCAAAGGGGTACATGCAAATAATCCAATATCAAAGTCAATAAGCAGGAAAGCGGTCGGTACTGGCGGCAAACTACTTAAACAACAAAACAAAGCAAGGGTCAAAACACGGCAAGAAGACAAGACTCAGTCCAGATGTGTGTGTGAATGTGTGTGGGTGTTTTCTTTATAGCCCAGGTAATGAAACAACAAAGAGCTTCAGCTGTGAGTCTGTGTGTGTGCGCGTATAATCAGGGAAAACCGGAACAGGTGTGTGTGTGTGGTGCTTGACGGGATTTAAAGTTCTTAACTGTGGCGTGTGTGTAGTTCTCCAGTGATCTGCTGTAGCTAGATCGCTGGTGACTGTAAAAATATCTAGTCTGAAAACGCATGAAAAAAAGAGACTGTGGTGCTTGTGTTGTTCTTGGCTTAGTGGGAGCTGTGTTAAGAGGATACATGGAAAATAGACTGCTGCTTTAATGGAGTGTGAAATGCATAGTGCTGCACAATATATCGGTATCGTGATAATAGTATATGCAATATACAGTTGAAGTCAATTTGTTTCTTTTCTAATATTTCCCAAATGATGTTGAACAGTTTCAGGAGTTTTTCACAGTATTTCCTATAATATTTTTTCTTCTGGAGAAAGTCTTATTTGTTTTATTTCGGCTAGAATAAAAGCAGCTCTTAATTTTTTAACAGCCATTTTAAGCACAATATTATAAGCACCCTTCTGCAATATTAGTTTTGGATTGTCTCCTGAACAAGCCACTGTTATGACTTGCCTAATTACCCTAACTTTATCCTAATTAAAATAGTTAATCTTTTAAATGTCACTTTAAGCTGAGTACTAGTATTGTGACTGATGGTCGCTGACAATGAAATTGAGGATCCATGTGCAGTTTATTTAGCAGATTGGTCCGAAGGGCAACAATCAAAACAGGTGCAAAGGGGTACATGCAAATAATCCAATATCAAAGTCAATAAGCAGGAAAGCGGTCGGTACTGGCGGCAAACTACTTAAACAACAAAACAAAGCAAGGGTCAAAACACGGCAAGAAGACAAGACTCAGTCCAGATGTGTGTGTGAATGTGTGTGGGTGTTTTCTTTATAGCCCAGGTAATGAAACAACAAAGAGCTTCAGCTGTGAGTCTGTGTGTGTGCGCGTATAATCAGGGAAAACCGGAACAGGTGTGTGTGTGTGGTGCTTGACGGGATTTAAAGTTCTTAACTGTGGCGTGTGTGTAGTTCTCCAGTGATCTGCTGTAGCTAGATCGCTGGTGACTGTAAAAATATCTAGTCTGAAAACGCATGAAAAAAAGAGACTGTGGTGCTTGTGTTGTTCTTGGCTTAGTGGGAGCTGTGTTAAGAGGATACATGGAAAATAGACTGCTGCTTTAATGGAGTGTGAAATGCATAGTGCTGCACAATATATCGGTATCGTGATAATAGTATATGCAATATACAGTTGAAGTCAATTTGTTTCTTTTCTAATATTTCCCAAATGATGTTGAACAGTTTCAGGAGTTTTTCACAGTATTTCCTATAATATTTTTTCTTCTGGAGAAAGTCTTATTTGTTTTATTTCGGCTAGAATAAAAGCAGCTCTTAATTTTTTAACAGCCATTTTAAGCACAATATTATAAGCACCCTTCTGCAATATTAGTTTTGGATTGTCTCCTGAACAAGCCACTGTTATGACTTGCCTAATTACCCTAACTTTATCCTAATTAAAATAGTTAATCTTTTAAATGTCACTTTAAGCTGAGTACTAGTATTGTGACTGATGGTCGCTGACAATGAAATTGAGGATCCATGTGCAGTTTATTTAGCAGATTGGTCCGAAGGGCAACAATCAAAACAGGTGCAAAGGGGTACATGCAAATAATCCAATATCAAAGTCAATAAGCAGGAAAGCGGTCGGTACTGGCGGCAAACTACTTAAACAACAAAACAAAGCAAGGGTCAAAACACGGCAAGAAGACAAGACTCAGTCCAGATGTGTGTGTGAATGTGTGTGGGTGTTTTCTTTATAGCCCAGGTAATGAAACAACAAAGAGCTTCAGCTGTGAGTCTGTGTGTGTGCGCGTATAATCAGGGAAAACCGGAACAGGTGTGTGTGTGTGGTGCTTGACGGGATTTAAAGTTCTTAACTGTGGCGTGTGTGTAGTTCTCCAGTGATCTGCTGTAGCTAGATCGCTGGTGACTGTAAAAATATCTAGTCTGAAAACGCATGAAAAAAAGAGACTGTGGTGCTTGTGTTGTTCTTGGCTTAGTGGGAGCTGTGTTAAGAGGATACATGGAAAATAGACTGCTGCTTTAATGGAGTGTGAAATGCATAGTGCTGCACAATATATCGGTATCGTGATAATAGTATATGCAATATACAGTTGAAGTCAATTTGTTTCTTTTCTAATATTTCCCAAATGATGTTGAACAGTTTCAGGAGTTTTTCACAGTATTTCCTATAATATTTTTTCTTCTGGAGAAAGTCTTATTTGTTTTATTTCGGCTAGAATAAAAGCAGCTCTTAATTTTTTAACAGCCATTTTAAGCACAATATTATAAGCACCCTTCTGCAATATTAGTTTTGGATTGTCTCCTGAACAAGCCACTGTTATACAATGACTTGCCTAATTACCCTAACTTTATCCTAATTAAAATAGTTAATCTTTTAAATGTCACTTTAAGCTGAGTACTAGTATTGTGACTGATGGTCGCTGACAAGAAATTGAGGATCCATGTGCAGTTTATTTAGCAGATTGGTCCGGAGGGCAACAATCAAAACAGGTGCAAACGAGTACATGCAAATAATCCAATGTCAAAGTCAATAAGCAGGAAAGCGGTCGGTACTGGCGGCTAGAAGAAGAAAAAGGAAAACAGATGGCAAGACTCAGTCCAGATGTGTGTGTGAATGTGTGTGGGTGTTTTCTTTATAGCCCAGGTAATGAAACAACAAAGAGCTTCAGCTGTGAGTTTGTGTGTGTGCGCGTATAATCAGAGAAAACCGGAACAGGTGTGTGTGTGTGGTGCTTGACGGGATTTGTAGTTCTTAACAGTGGCGTGTGTGTAGTTCTCCAGTTATTAGAAATGAGTTATTAAAACTATTAATTCATTCATTCATTCATTTTCTTGTCGGCTTAGTCCCTTTATTAATTCGGGGTCGCCACAGCGGAATGAACCGCCAACTTATCCAGCAAGTTTTTACGCAGCAGATGCCCTTCCAGCTGCAACCCATCTCTGGGAAACATCCACACACACATTCACACACACACTACGGACAATTCACCTGCACCGCATGTGTTTGGACTGTGGGGGAAACCGGAGCACCTGGGGGAAACCCACGAGAAGGCAGGGAGAACATGCAAACAACACAGAATCACCAACTGAGCCGAGGTTCGAACCAGCAACCCAGCGACCTTCTTGCTGTGAGGCGACAACACTACCTACTGCGCCACTGCCTCGCCCCTTATTAAAACTATTTTGTTTAGAAATGTGCTGAAATAAATCTTCTGCCTGTTAAGCAGAAATTGGGGAAAAAATATAAAAGAAATTAAATTTAACAGGAGGGTTAAAAAGCTGACTTCAACTGTACATATTGCAGAAATTTGTAATAATTTACATATACTTTATGCACTGGTTGATTATCTAAATTTGACCAATCAGACGGGACCATGCTATATTTAACCCGCCTCCTAAGAGGTTGCTGTTTTGCTATTGGCTGGAGCATCAAAGCTGAATGCTGAGCTGTGTTCAGCTGCTTTGATACAATCCACATTGTAAAAGCGCTACACAAATAAAGATGAATCGAATTGAAAATAACAACAGCCGGAACAGAGGGTTTCATTCATTTATAGTGCGTCAAACACTAAATATTTGCACTTTAACCCACATTTTAATTCTGATTCAGAACGAGTTGGATCTAAAATATATTTAGCTGTTTAGTTTAATATCATTAAATAAATAAATGATTTAAAAAGACGGCTCATTAAAAATAGCATTTTTCTAGGGAAATGCTATATCGTAAGAAATATACCGTGCTCAACATATATGTTCACCCTTCACATTTAGATTTATCTCTCATTTAGATGAATATTTTCTATAGGAAGCTTTACAATATTATGTTTGTGCATATGCAGTAGATTAGTCAAATCTGGAGCTAATCTACCAAAATAATGTATGATAACGGTCCAAAATGAGTACACCCAGATTTACATGCTATAGGGAAAACTATTAAATAAAATTCAAGAGAAAGAAAAAATTGATAAATAAATATTGTAGTTTGTAATTTTATTTTCCAATATTTTTAATTAATTTAAATGCAATATATTTCAACTTCTAAAGATGCTTGGTGAATAAATTCATTAATTCATTTCGGAGTCCCTTTATTAATCTGGGGTCGCCACAGCGAAATGAACCGCCAACTTATCCAGCATATGTTTTGCGTAGCGGATGCCCTTCCAACTGCAACCCATCACTGGGAAACACCCACACACTTCCATTTACACACACTCATACACTACAGTCAATTTAGCCTACCTAATTCAACTTTGGACTTGTGTGGGAAAACTGGAGCACCCAGATTTTAATAAATATATCCATTTAATAAATCTGTTTTGTTCAAAAGCACTTAAGTCTATGACCTATATCCACTGAAAAATGGATAGAAATATTAATTTCTAAAATGGGTTGTACTCAGTTATGTTGAGCACTGTAGTTATTATAATACTCAACAGCAATATTGCATATTTTTCTAGGATAGTGCTGTCTTAATATACCTGGGTCTCCACGTCGGTCAGTTTTCGCGTCTGTTCTGCCGTTTGGGACAGAAGACTGGTGCCCATTTCCAGCATGGCTGCCGTGTGGTTGTGGACGGCGCTCTGTTGTAGCTGCACCATCTCCGTCTTCATGTTGTCTTTGATGTAGTTCTCAATCTGTGAGACAAGTCAAAAAGACTATGAGGACGTTTTGCTTTTCTTAATTAACTTTTTAAAATCAAGACAATGTAGGACACACGGGAAAGAAATGAATATGAAATACTGTACAAAATAAGAGAACATGGGTGTGCATAAACACTGCAGGTCTAACACTCAACCATTTTCCCTTCGGCTTAGTCTCTATTTCAGAGGTCACCACAGTGGAATGAACCACCAACTATACCAGCATATGTTTTATGCAGCGGATGCCCTTCCAGCTGCAACCCAGTATTGGAAAACACCCATACACTCTCAAATTCACACACACACTCATACACTGTGGCCAATTAAGTTCATCAATTCCCCTATAGTGCATGTGTTTGGACTGTGGGGGAAACCGGAGCACCCGGAGGAAACCCACGACTACACGGGGATAACATGCAAACTCCACACAGAAATGCCAACTGGCCCAGCCGTGGCTCAAACCAGCAACCTTCTTGCAGTGAGGCGACAGTGCTAACCACTGAGCCACCATGTCACCCCTACTGCTGACTAATATGAAGGTTAAATAGCTGCTGTAGCTCAGATGTCATCCTGACCCCTGAATCCTGATATAACGGCGTGCGCAGAGGCTGTAAAACTCACTGAGAGCTAAAACACTCTTAACTTGACAACTCCAGCAGTCCTGAAGACACTTTAACACCCCGAGCACACCGAGGCTTCACAAACTCTTTAAGAGGATAATAAAAGGAAAGGAGACACCGTTCGGCACAAGGACACGAGGAGGTCAGCGAACGCTTACGACTTCCTCACTGAAAAAAAGTGATGCGTTGGATTTATTACATTTCTGTTTAAAGGTAAGTGTTTGCAAACAATTTATATAAGCTGAATTTAAACATATGAAGTTGAACATTACTACATTTAATTTGTTTTAATTCAGCCCATTTATATTGTTTGCAATCTTAAAAAATGACTGTGGATTGTTTATTAAAGATTAAAAGTCATTTTTAAAAAATGGTTGTATAATGATGACCATGCTATGTTACATTTCGTTGTACTTGATTACTTTTACACTTCCCTGAAAAAAAACAAGATTATTTATCTTTTATTTCTGCCCTTTTGGATTTATTTATGCTTGAAATTTATTATATTTTATGTCAATGCACAGCCTTATAAATATTTCAATTATCCCAGTTGATCTAAACACATGAAATCTTCCGAAATAGAGCTTTTCAAATCATTGGTGATGTTGCTGCCACATATATATATATATATATATATATATATATATATATATATATATATATATATATATATATATATATATAGAGAGAGAGAGAGAGAGAGAGAGAGAGAGAGAGAGAGAGAAAGAAAGAGAGAGAGAAAGAGAGAAAGAGAGAGAGAGAGAGAGAGAGAGAGAGAGAGCAATATCACATGAATAGCAGTGCGATATGGCTGTATTGCATTGGCACGAGGCCTTAGTGCCCCCACCAGTGCTGATACACAGCCATATCGCACTGCTACGAGTGTGATATTGCGTTTATACAACAGTTTAACGACATAATTGTGTATATAAAGACTAAATCAAACATGGAGAGTCTGAAAAACCCTTTTGTATAAGGAACTACTTTCTTACGGATTAAAATCATAAGCTGACAGCTGAGTGTGCATCTTTTAAACTTTAGATCTGTAGTGTCTGCTTTTTGCTGGTTGTATGTGGGCGGAGTAATACACAAAGGGTAAAGAGGCTGATTTGAGAACCAGACAGTACTGTTGTATATATATATATATATAGTTGAAGTCAGAATTATTGACCCCCCCTTTGATTTATTTTATTTTTTTTTGTTTAAATATTACCCAAATGATATTGAACAGATTCAGGAAATTTTTACAGTATGTCTGATAACATTTTCTCTTATGGAGAAGGTTTTTTTGCTAGAATAAAGGCAGCTTTTAACTTTTAAACACCATTTTAAGGTCAATATTATTAGCTCCTTTAAGCTATTTTTGTGTTCGATAGTCTACAAAACAAACCATCATTATACAATAACTTGTCTACTTACCCTAACCTGCCTAGTTACCCTAAATAACCTAGTTAAGCCTTTAAATGTCACTTTAAGCTGATTAAAAGTGTCTTGAAGAATATCAAGTCTATCATTATTTACTGTCATCATGGCAAAGATAAAATAAATCAGTTATTAGAAATGAGTTATTAAAACTATTATGATTAGAAATGTGCTGAAAAAAAATCTGCTCTCCGTTAAACAGAAATTGGGAAAAAATTAACAGGGGTGCTAATAATTCAGACTTTAACTGTATATGGCAACAAAACAAAATATCTCAGATATCTCTATGTCAGATTTTTCTGCTAACATGTAGTCCTAGATTTTTTGCTAGATTGTTTTAAAGGTAAGTGGTTGCAAATAGGCATGGGCCAGTATAGGATTCTAACGATATGACAATCTTGAATATAAATATCCCGATTTCACAGTATTGTGATTACTGCTCTAAAATATATTATTTTTAAATTTCTGGGTAAAAAAAAAACAAAACCAAACCTTTTCCCCCTTTGAACACAATACACTTTAATTTAAGAAACATTTCAAATATATTGTTATATGGCAGGCTTAATAATGAAAATGATTCATAGATGAAGTCTAGTTTAAAGCCACACATTTCATTACACTTTTAAATGGCATCTTTAAATATCGTTACTGCTGGAGATACTGTTAAAAAACATTTAAGAAAATCATACATATACTATAGGAACGAGGTAGCACAAAATTTTGCCAGTTTTAAAACCTTGACTTTTCTCAAGCGCAGTATACCTTAATAACGATTATCATCCCATGCCTATTTGCAAACAAACAAATGAATTTGAACATTATTAATTTTAAGTGGTTTGTTTAAATTCAGCCCATATTAATCGTTTGCAACCTTGAATCATTTTTTTTCAATGCACAGAGCAACTCCAGTGAGTCCTGAAAGACGGATACATTTCCATGTTGGCTGGATTTAAAAGGAATCTCTTATCTGACCTGCAAACGGAGCAGAAACACTGGGAGAGCAGTGCTAGTGGAAGCAGATGGAGCTCGTTTTGTTCAGAGAGGACGAGACGGAGATATACTCGGCTTTATCATGAAGGCTTTCTTTTTAATCTGAGAGTTGCTGGAGAGCTTCTTACAAAGAGCACTTCTGTTGATCAGAGCATCAGAAATGAGAACTTGATTTACAAACGGATGAGGACTAGTTTAGCTTAAACAAAGAAGGAAACATTGTGCATTAGGGCGACACGGTGGCGCAGTGGGTGGCGCTATCGCCTGACAGCAGGAATAATAATAATTATACTAGATACTAATAAGTGTTTTGCATTTAAAGATTTGCATTTATAGATTACTAGTCGGGGCAGAATGGTGGCTCAGTGGTTGCCTTACAGCAGAAAGGTTGCTGGTTCGAGCCTCGGCTGGGTCAGTGGGTATTTCTGTGTGGAGTCTGCATGTTCTCCCCATGTTCGCGTGTTTTCATCATGTACTCTAAAGACATGCGGTTCAGGTGAATTGGATAAGCTAAATTGTCTGTCGTGCATGTGTGTGAATGAGAATGTTAGAGTGTAAAATGAAACAGAGTGTTTCCAGTGTTCTTGTTCGACTCATTCGGCTTGTTGAAGTGAGTTCACGTGTTCATCAAAACATGTCAGCATGAGAAATCTCCACAGCCTGAAAACCTCGTCCTGAAGACACTCCAGCAAATGAGCAGAGACAGCAGAGTCGCCCACTGCATGTGTCCAGCGCTGCGAGGGTCTACGCTCATTACTTCATTAATGATCCCTAGTGAGTGCACTCAGAAAAACAAACTGGCAGGAGGCAGGTTTCATCAAACTCCACATCCTGTTCAGCTGCCATCCAAGGACCTGATTGACACCATGTTGAATTTTCAATGAACAACTTATTAGTCATTCAATCCAGAGTCATTTAGTTCAGATTAAAGTGTGCTTTAAGAAACAAAGAGCCAAGATCTGCACAAAGTACAAGCTGAACTCTTTTAATAACTTGTGTATTTTAATATTAATCTGAGAAGTTTTCAAGCTAATTTATTTTCAAGAGTTCACACTTAGCTGATGATTGATAGTAAAGCTAGTTTGGCGTGCTGTCCCGGGAGAGAGCCCTGAGCTTATAAGATCCTCGAGCCCTGGGCTCCTTCCCGTTGCAAGGCGAGAGGGGAGTTTGAGCTCAGGTAGATCTCGATGACTCCCCTTCTTGCTTGTTGTAGATAAGTGTCGGATATGTATGCTGAAAGGTGTACTCAGAGTTTAGCTAAAGTATTTGGATTAATTGTTTAGAGTGCTTGGGAGAAACGGTGGGAGGAAACCGGAGGACCCGGGGAAAACGAGCAAACTCCGCACAGAAATGCCGTCTGGTTTGGAAAGGAATTAAACCAGGGGCATTCTTGCTGTGAGGCAACAGCGCTAATCACCGGCCACCGTGACGCCCATTTGAAAGGAGGGAATGTAGGGTTGGGTGCGGGGGTTTCTTCAAGACGAAGATATTGAGATGAGAAAGGTCTGGTTATTTATAGTGAGTTAAGGATCGTCTGATAGGATAATCAGTCATTCGCTAAAGTTGGAACAGCTGTGAACAATCATAAGCACGTGATCCTCTCGAAATTTGTTTATGAATAAACTTCACCTACTTGCATACATGTTGGCATTCAGATCACAAACCATTGTGACCAAACCGCAAACCAAAAAGTTTGATGCTACAGTTCAAGTCAAAATTATTAGCCCCCTTTGAATTTTTTTCTTTTTTTAAATATTTCCCAAATGATGTTTAACAGAGCAAGGAAATTTTCACAGTATGTCTGATAATATTTTTTCTTCTAGAAAAAGTCTTATTTGTTTTATTTCGGCTAGAATAAAAGCAGTTTTGAATTTTTTAAACACCATTTTGAAAGGCAATATTATTAGCCCCTTTAAGCTATATTTGTTTCGATAGTCTACAAAACAAACCATCGTTACACAATAACTTGCCTAATTACCCTAACCTGCCTAGTTACCCTAATTAACCTAGTTAAAGGTGCAGTAGGTGATTGTCTTCAGAAACATGTGTTGTTGTGCTGGTTGAAAGTCTCTTCACAGTCCAATAGTAATGATTACAGTAAATGATCTAAATGTGTTTATGTGTATTTTTATATTCTGGGTAAGGCATAAAACTAAAATAATGTTCATCCAATTAAATATTGTCGGACCGACATTTTCCATAATTTCGATAAGCAGCTCAGACTGTCTGACAGCAAATGCAGATTCGGACGTCTGCGCATCTGTTCACGCAGATCCGACATTCTCGCGTGCCCGTCTGCATAAGCGGCCGCGCGGTCACGAGACAGAGGAGAAGTCAAATGCAGAATTGGAACTTTTTAAAACCTGAATCAATATTGGAGTTACTTTAGCAAGCTGGAGGAAGGACGACACCATGGCTGAAGTTTTACTGTTAAGCAGGTAGTCAGGCTAAGCCAGGGATTACCAACATGGTGCCCGTATTTATGTTATATTATATAATATGTTTGTCATTTTCAGCATATCTCACACGTTTAGGTCTGCATTTTGTTGACAAACATTTATATATAGCATTAATATTTGGTTTGTGATCTGAATGTGAACATTTATGCAAGTAAAGTAAATCATATTAAAAACATTTCAGATTAATAATAACATATTTATAAAAAAATTATAAAAATCATATAAAAGTTATTAAGATAGTTCAGCTTTATTGTCAGTAACATCATTCATTCATTTTCCTTTGGCATAGTAACTTATTTATCAGGGGTCGCCACTGTGGAATGAACCGCCAACTAATCCAGCATATGTTTTACACGGCGAATGCCCTTCCAGCTGCAACCCAGTACAGGGAAACACCTATAAACTCTCATATACACACACACACACACACACACACACACACACACACACACACACACTCAATTCCCCATAGCGCTTGTGTTTGGACGGTTGGGGAAACCGGCCATCACTGAGCCATCGTGCCGCCCTATTTTCAGTAATATCTTCAAAAATAATAACAATAATAATACATGTCTTGAAATATCCTGTTTAACTATCCTTCAAGGATTTGATTGCCACCCTGTTGATTTTTTAATAAACAAAATAACATGAAGTTTATCATATTTATTAGTCATTCAATCGAGTCACACAAGTTATATAAATGTATAAAAGGGTGTTTTTCAGTAACAAAGAGCCAAAATCTGCACAAACTACAAGCTGAACGAATCTCCTGGCAGAGTAAAGCACGAAGTTGAATGCGAATCAGAGAAAAGGTCTGTAATATCAGCGTTTGCAGCTCTCCAGTTTATGACTTTATCCGGAGACAACGGCGAAAACACACTGAGATATGAAGTCATTGTGATACAGATATTAAAATATGAAAAACAAGAAAGGGGAAACCAAATGAAAGGCTTTGCACTTGCCAAACAACAGGATCAAAAACACAGAAATTGAACCTGTTGGAAGCGACCTGTCATGCGGAATTAAAAGCGCAGGATGATACTCATGTTTGGCAGTGATTATAAAGCAATGCACTTATTTTGATTGCTTCAGTATGTAATAAGCAGGTTACACTGATACACGTGTCTCTTTACAGTAAACAGAGCAAGCGTGATTGGAAGGATCACTAACGCCGCAGGCATTAAACGCATTTAGCTGCAATCTGATCGGGAAGTTTTTGTCTCTGAAATGACATTAAGCTCTGAAATCTGGGTTTGTGCGTTTCATTAAACGCTCTCTATGGAGAAAATGCTTGACTGTGATCCAGTTTAACAGGATAATTCACCTAAAAGTGAAAAAATGTCATTAAATTCAAACTCTAATGTCAATCCAAGTCTATAAGACCTTTGTTCCTCTTCAAAAAAACAAATTAAGATATTTTTGATGAAATGTGAGTCTGACTCTTAATATTCAAAGCTCAGAAAGGAACGAAAAACATGGTCAAAACAGTCCATCGCTTCATTCATTTTCACCTAAATCATATTCACAAACTTGAACTGTGTGTGCCGCAAATCATCAGACACTAAAAAATGCATCAACACAATTCATTCATGTTGACTAAACATAAAGGGATTAAGTTGATGCACCATAAGTACAGCAAGTTGATTAAACATAAAGCAATTAAGTTGCCACAATGTTTGTGTTGTTTCATTTAATTTTAAATAGGAGCAATTCCATGCAAATGTCAACATTGCTATGAAAAAATTAACGAAACCCTTTCTCAGTAAAAATCATGTTTTTAAGCTGAGAAACCCAAATAGTCTAGTATTTCTAGTATCAAAAGAGTAGCCTAGAGATCTGCAATCATTTAAGTGAAGTTTCACAAACTAATTTTGAGAGGAGCACGTGATATGACCAGGGCCAGACGGAATCTGCGGACGTTTTTTGCTATTTCTGTGGAGAATTTTGGTTAAAATCTGCGGATTTCTGCGGAATTATTTTGGGAGTATCCAGCGGACAAGGATCCTTAAAGTAAAGTAAAGTAAAGAACTTTTATTGTCATTGTAGTTGTACAACGAAATTTGTTTGGCAACTCACAGAGACCAGCAGCAACATAAAAAGAGAGAAAAACAAACAATAGACATAATACTAAAATATAAGACATAATACTAAAATATATAAAAACCAACAATAGACATAATACTAAAAATATAAGATGTAAAATAAAAATATACTAAATGTAATAGTCACAGTATTTACATTATGGCAAATGAGTGCAAACATGAATATCCATAAAGTGTCTTTGTGCATTAGCAGCAGAACATCAGAAAGGTAGGGAGTGAGGGAGGGGGGGGGGGGGTGATTGTTAATGTGTACAAGGAGGAGGGGTGGCACAGGCTACAGCTCTGGGGAAGAAGCTGCTCTTTAGCCTGTTTGTGCGAGTCTTAATTGCTTTATATCTTTTCCCTGATGGGAGTAGTGCAAAAAGTTTGTGTCCTGGATGTGTAGGGTCCTTAATGATGTTGCTAGCTCTCCTCTGTAGGCGGCTAGCATAGACTGTATCGAGGTTTGGGAGTTTAATTCCTATGATCCTCTGTGCAGTCTTAACAGTCCGGGATAGAGCTCTCCGGTTTTCCGCAGTGCAGCTTGTGTACCACACTGTGATGCAGTGACAGAGGATGCTCTCTATCGTGCTCCTGTAGAAATTTAGTAAGAGCTGGGTCGGTACTTTTGTTTTCTTGAGTTTTCTTAAGAAGAAAAGTCTCTGTTGAGCTTTCTTCACTAAGTGGGTGGTGTTAATGGTCCATGTGAGATCTTTTGTCAGATGTAGGCCTAGGAATTTGATGTTGTTTACCCTCTCGACTTCCTCGCCATTTATGTGGAGGGGGGTTGGTGGTGTCCTTTTTGCTCTTCTGTAGTCAACAACGATCTCTTTTGTTTTGGAGGTGTTCAGAACCAAATCGTTATTGACACACCAGTTGATTAGGTGTTGGACGTCCTCTCTGTATTGAGACTCGTTGTTACCTGAGATTTGTCCTATTATTGTGGTGTCGTCAGCAAACTTCACTATAGTGTTGGAAGGGTGAATGGGTTTGCAGTCATGTGTGAATAGGGTGAAAAGTACTGGGCTTAATTCTTAAGGATTAAGGGTTAATCCTTAATATGTGAAATAAAAAGTAATAAATGACTGAATAAAATAAATTTAGATTTACACATTTACTCAAGTAAAATAAACAGAATTAATGACGGGCTAAAAATCTGCAGAAATCTGCGGAATTCTGTGGAAAATCTGTGGACCGTGTGGGCCTAGATATGACTGATCACAGCCCATCGGATCATTCCAAACTTACAATAAACAGCCCCTCTAGCATTACTCCCTAATCTTAATTTTTGCAGAATCCCCCCTTCCACCCCATCTCCTCCTTTCTTCCTTTACCAGGGGGAGCTTGAGAACTACCTGATCTCTGACACCCTTAAGGCTGATTTATACTTCTACGTCAAGCGCACGTGTATGCTACGGTGCAGCCTACAAGTTGTTGCATGTCTGCTGGTTCCTGCCTCAAAATAAGCGAGTTTGAGCCACTTGTACATTAAGGAAACGTTCTGAAAAAACAAAACACCAGCAAAGAGACTCGACACAGAGGAACATGAACACCTCACTGCCAACTAGTGTTTCAGAAGTGTTATTGCAGAGGAACAGAAACAGCGTGCAGAAGTATAAATGCACGGCAACGTGCAAGGCATGCGCTGTGGGTCACGCTGATCACTCGACGCAGAAGAATTAACCAGCCTTTACATGCTCAATGACCAGGGGGGATCCCTGGGCTCAAATGTCTCCAAGCTCAGGGTTCTCTCAGCATGCCAAGGGGGCAAGGGCTAATAGTTCTGACTTCAACTGTAAATTCATATCACAATATCATAGGACTAGGATAGGCATTGGCATTTTGCCCAGAATTCTTCATTATATCTTCCATTGTGTTAAAGAAGAAACAGGTTTGGAATAAGTGAGGTAAATGTTGACAAAATTGTCATTTTTGAGTGTACTGTCTCTTTAAGAGTTTTAATACCGATAGCATTTTAATAGTTTAGAGCAGTGTTTCTCAACCACGTTCCTGAAGGACCACCAGCTCTGCACATTTTCCATGTCTCCTTAACCAAACACACTGGATTCAGATCATCATCTCATTAGCAGACACTGAAAGACCTGTAATGGGTGTGACAGACAAAGGAGAAATTCAAAAAATGCAGTGTTGGTGGTCCTCCAGGAACATGGTTGAGAAACACAGGTTTAGAGTAGGGCTGGAAGATATTGGAGGAATCTGAAATTGCAGCATTTTGTATTTCTGTAATATACACTCACCGGCCACTTTATTAGGTACACCTGTCCAACTGCTTGTTAACGCAAATGTCTAATCAGCCAATCACCTGGCAGCAGCTCATTGCATTTAGGCATGTAGATGCATGGTCAAGACGATCTGCTGCAGTTTAAAGCAAGCATCAGAAAGGGGATTTAAGTGATTTTGAATGTGGCACGGTTGTTGGTGCCAGACATTGTTCTGAGTATTTCAGGATCTGCTGAATTTGGGTGAGCTATCTCTTTAAACCGCATGCAGATCATAAACTTTTACTCCATTATGATTAAACTCAGCATTGATTACAATCAACTATATGATCAACTATAATTCCAGCTCAACATTGCATATCCTGTGACTACTGCAGACGCACACATTGCGATATCCATGCTGAAATGATGTATTGTGCAGCCCTAGTTTAGAGTTTTAATAGCGAGTCCGGTCACCTTGGGTGTGGATCTGGTGAAACACAAAGCCACAGATTCTCCTTTGGCTTTCAGTGGTGTCCTGAATGAAGGAGAATCAAGATTAAACAAACACAAACTGCATGTTAAAGTATCAGAGGAAGCTGTAAAGGCCTTGAGTGGGTGTAGAGTTATTTCCCTTCACTTCCATTCACAAATAAACCTGTCGACCCAAACACAACAGATGAGGTGTTGGGAAAGAGATTGTGACGTCATTTCACCATCGTAATGCATTCAAGGTCTGTAGAGGTATTGGAGATGAAGATCTGTTACTGTATAAAACATGCTTCAACTAAAATTCAGATATCAGGGAAAAGAGAATCTCTTTAAGAGCTTTAATACCGATAGCATTTTAATAGTTTAGAGCAGTGTTTCTCAACCACGTTCCTGAAGGACCACCAGCTCTGCACATTTTCCATGTCTCCTTAACCAAACACACTGGATTCAGATCATCATCTCATTAGCAGACACTGAAAGACCTGTAATGTGTGTGAAAGACAAAGGAGACATTCAAAAAATGCAGTGTTGGTGGTCCTCCAGGAACATGGTTGAGAAACACAGGTTTAGAGTAGGGCTGGAAGATATTGGAGGAATCTGAAATTGCAGCATTTTGTATTTCTGTGATATACACTCACCGGCCACTTTATTAGGTACAAAAGTAAATTAGAATTTACTTTTATTACTGAAACTGTGACATTTAAAATGGCAAATGAATAACAAAACAAAGAATTAAAAACTGTGATGAAAAACTATATATTTTTAAATATATGAATATATTTTTCAATATTAATATTATCTTTAGGTATCTTAATGTACAAATTGAATAACAACATATGGTTGAGAATTAGTGCTGACAGGAACGTTCATTCATTTTCCTGTCGCTCAGTCTCTGATTTATCAGGAGTTGCCACAGTGGAATGAACCGCCAACTATTCCAGCATATGTTTTATGCCCTTCCAACTGCAACCCAGTACTGGGAAACACCCATACACACTCATGTGAAGTGGGACGTTGACAACAGATGTGTGGATCCAAATGCCGGTTTAATTTAACGGAGAATGGTCAGGCTAGCAACGGTCAACACAGGGGCAAACAGATGCATACAGAAAATCCTGAGACATGATCATAAAACAGGCAGGCGGAGGGTCAAAAGGCAGGCAGCAAGCAACGTAAACAAACAAAACGGTGGTCAGGGGTCCATTCTTCGTACCTCGCTTAAATGATCTAAGATGATTTTGCCGATCCTGGATCTTTTAATCTTGATAACTGATCTCTCGCTAGTTTGGTTCTTCAAACAAGTTCGTGAATCAGATTAGAATGTCTGGATGAACTGATCTGAGATCGCTGCGTGTGTTGTGAAGGACAGATCTATCGATCCTTGAAATCATGATCAGCAATGCAACGATTGGCTGACGAAACAGCAGCGTAATGACATCATCTGATTAATATTCAATTATCCATGTGAGCAAAATTACATCAAATTAGCAGTAAACGGCTTGTTAAATATGACACGCAATAACCTTCCACATTTGTTGTAAGCTGCAGGCTTTACTCTTTCATGTGTCAAGAGTATTCATCATGTATTTCAATGCATATTAATGTATTTAGTTCTACATTTAGAAAAGATTTTCTTTATTATCGTAGCCGTTTTTTTTAATCGGTGTAAAGAATAACTGGTTGTTTACAAAAGCATTTTCATATTGGTAAAGGCGTCTGCAACTTTTGTGAAGCATCAAATCACTGGCATATTAACTATCAAATCTTTATGACTGCTGAAATGTATTATTACTTTAAAAAAAAGTCACATATTCTGCATTTCTATTATACACAATATGTACTAAAGCAATCTAAAAAGTTCATATCAATAAGTTTTCTCTTTGTACCACCAGGTGGCAGTCTTTGTACTTTCATTTCAAGGGTGCAGATTGCATAAGTTTTATTAATATGTATAAATTTATTTATTTTATTAATGACTATAACTTTATATATGTATATATATATAGTTAAAAATATATACCATTTTTCCAAGTGTATATAACTACTACTGTAAGAAAATATCAGAACTCAGTACATACTTTCATTATCTTTGCTTGAACTGAGCCGATCTAATCCTGTTTATATGAATTGAACCTGCTCCCGATCAGGTTTGACCTAGCAGAACTGTTGCTATGACAACAACTCTCAGATCAGCTTTGAAGAACGAAACGAACCTGGATCGTGTCAAATCGGCAATAACCAAATCCAGCTAACTGGGTAATCCACGTACGAAGAACCGACCCCAGAACAAGGCAAGGTAAGGAAAATGTGTCTTAATGTTCGATGATAAAGTGTGTGTGCGTCCTTTATAAATAGTCCATGTAAACAGTCCATACTCTGGCTGTGTGTGCGCGCATGTAATCAAGCTGAAACAGGAACAGCTGTGTGCAAGGTGCATGACCGGAAATGTAGCTTGTAGCGGTAGTTCCACCAGGAAGACCTAAATGCCACGTCACTCATCACCATCAGTTCCAACCAATAGCCTACAGACACAAGGAATATATAAGCTGTCCATTCATTTGGTTGCAGGCACCGACAAAGGCATTAACCCACCATCTTCCACACCACCACCAGTTTGGCCCTGTCCAAGACGGGAAGGCTCCACCCCTGCCTTCGTCCTCGGCAGACGTAGCTGGATCTAATAGCTTCCAAACCAAGCTATGCACAAGGCCTCCGCCAAAGAAATCCAGTTTCATGATACTTTTATTAAATAATACTGATCAATAAATGTAATTCAGTATCATAATCATCTTCCTGGTCTTTCTGGTGGAACTTGTAGTTCGTGTAGTGGTGGATTTGTAGTCCGTAGTGATCTGCGTGTTTGCAAACAATCTGCCAGGATTAGATCGCTGGTGGTTGAGACACATGTTTTTACGCATTGGATGCCCTTCTAGCTGCAATTTAGCACTGGGAAACACCCATACACTCTCACATTCGGCTTATTTAGTTCATCAATTCCCTTTGACCGCATGTGTTTGGGCTGTGGGAGAAACCGGAGCACCTGGAGGAAACCCACAACAACATGGGGAGAACATGCAAACTCCATACTGAAATGGCAACTGGCTTAGCCAGGGTTTGAACCAGTGACCTTCTTGATGTGAGGTAACAGTGCAACCCCATGCTGCTCTTGACAGGAATAAATGCAATTAAATGAAATTGTTCAACCCTTTGAGTATTTAACTCTTGTTTTTCCCAAAACTGTCCATATTCATAAAAAATGTATTTAAAATGGCAAAAAAGCTATTAATATTTAATACTGCAATGCTTAATTGGTGTATATAAATGTATAAACTGAATATTTAAACTGTATATTATCAAAATAATCCAGCCTCCTAGATGTATGTGCGTGCATGTGTGTGTAAGGATTGGTTTTCGTCTCTGATGTGCCCACCAGCACAGGGTCGAGCCCAGTGAGTGAAGGTCACCATATCAGCCGTGCAGATCTGACCTGAGATCAGCTCCGTCTGTATCCGTATCACAGCGCTGGAGGACTGATTGTGTTTATTTGTGAAGTTCACTGATGTGAGAAGCTGAACGGCGGACGCTCCAGACGCCCACATTTACCTCCTCGTACACCTCTGTTCAGCTCAATTTATTTATAAAGCACATTCAACACCACATGTGGAACCAAAGTGCTGTACAGACGAAAGAAAACAACGAGGAACAGAAACAAAAGCTAAAAGAGGACAAATTTAAGAGACATTTATAAAAGCAACAGAAAACAAGCAGGTTTTTAGAGCATTCTGGAATACAGCGAGTGTTGGAGATGAGTTTATTCATATAAACATATTAATTTATTAATATAAACATATTCAACAAAAAATATGTATATACAGTATATATACATTTGTCTGTGTTTTTTTTTTTTTTTTTCGTAAATTGCACTATAGGCTACTTGTATCAACCATTAATTGAATTGCTTCTAGGAGACAAATAAAATCTTAACTAACTAACTGACTAACTAACTAACTAACTAACTAACTATTCATCTAGAGAAAGCCCCATCATCTTTACATTTTAGGGGACATGGTGGAACAACTGATCAAAAAAATGACACCAAAGTTTCTTACATTAGATATATTCTGTTCTGACCCCTTACATCTAAATACTAGAATGCTAAACTTGCCGGCCACTTTATTAGGTACACCTTACTAGTACCGGGTTGGACCTCCTGTCGCCTTTATAGCTGCTTTAATCCTGATTGAAAACATTCAACAAGCTACTGGAAATATTCCTCAGAGATTTTGCTCTATATCGATATGATAGCATCACACAGTTGCTGCAGATTTGTCGGCTGCACATCCATGATGCCAATCTCCCGTTCCACCACATCCCAAAGGTGCTCTATTGGACTGAGATATGGTGACTGTGGAGGCCATTTGAGTACAGTGAACTCATTGTCATGTTCAAGAAACCAGTCTGAGATGATTGAGCTTTATGACATGGTGCGTTATCCTGCTGGAAGTATGGACATGGTCAGCAGCAATACTCAGGTTGGCTGTGGTGTTGACACGATGCTCAATTGGTACTAATGAGCCCAAAGTGTGCCAAGAAAATCTCCCCCACACCATTACACCACCACCACCAGCCTGAACTGTTGATATAATGCAGGACGGATCCATGCTTTAATACTGTTGATGCCAAATTCTGATCCGACCATCCGAATGTGTCAGCAGAAATGGAGACTCATCAGAGCAGGCAACGTTTCTCCAATCTTCTATTGTCCAGTTTTGGTGAGTCTGTGTGAATTGTAGCCTCAGTTTCCTGTTCTTAGCTGACAGGAGCGGCACCCGGTGTGCTCTTCTGCTGCTGTAGCCCATCCGCCTCAAGGTTGGACGTGTTGTGTGTTCAGAGATGCTCTTCTGCAGAGCTCGGTTGTAGCGAGTGCTTACTTGAGTTACTGTTGCCTTTCTATCAGCTGGAACCAGTCTGGCCATTCTCCTCTGACCTCTGGCCTCATCAACAAGGCATTTGCGCCCAAAGAACTGCCGCTCACTGGATATTTCCTCTTTTTCAGAGGAGGCCCAGAGATGGTTGTGCGTGAAAATCCCAGTAGATCAGCAGTTTCTGAAATACTCAGACCAGCCTGTCTTGCACCAACAACCATGCCACATTCAAAGTCACTTAAATCCCCTTTCTTCTCCATTCTGATGCTCGCTTTGAACTGCAGCTGATCATCTTGACCATGTCTACATGGCTAAATGCATTGAGTTGCTGCCAAGTTATTGGCAGATTAGTAATTTGATTTAATCAGAAATTGGACAGGTGTACCTAATAAAGTGGCCGGTGAGTGTACATATAATATTAGATTATAAATCAAAAGTCTCTTATTTTTCCACAAATTATTAAAATTCCTCTAAATTACTTCTTTGTTTTATTCAGAGGAAATATTATCACACCTTCCAGTAAATCCAGAGGAAGCGAGAATGGCCAAGTGCTCTCTTCATTTCTCCCACAGCTGCATATACACACTTGCTGAATTAGATTAACATTCAACAGTTAACATGCACCACTGAGGGTTAAACTATGTTTGCTCTCGATGATTTGTTATTTCATCAAATTAAACATCTCTGCTGCTGGACAAAAAAAAAAGTCCCTGTAAAAACATGGTACAAGAAAATACAGGGGTTTCACAACGTATGTTCAACTGAAGAAAGGAAACCCTCCTTCCCCGAATCATAAAAGCAGTCATTACTCATGTAGAGAGTGAGACGTGTGTTTGCTGAAGCAGGAGTCTGTCTGCCTGTCTGTCTCTGTCTGGTTTGTCTTTCTTTCTGTCTGTCTTCTCAAATGTCTCAGCCTGCCTGTCTGTCTGTCAGTTTGTCTGTCTCGCTGTCTGTCTGCTCCCTCTCTCTGTCTGTCTGCTGCTGGACACTGGATTGTAAAGCTGAATTATAGGTCAGAGCACCGAGGTCAGAGATAATGAGCAATCCTCCAGCCGTCCATCAGCTGCTCTCCCTCCAGAGTGCTTTATGAGGCATCACTGACCTCAGAACAGTGTTACGAGTCTGTTCATGAGAAAACAATCAGCAACAACCTTTAACAAAGCAGACCGGACAAATGAGCTCACTGCTTCATGCAAATACACACACAAGCGCATAGAAGGACATTTTTTTTTTAGATCAGTTTAACTTTTAATTGTAAATAAATCAATCACATGCAGAGGATTCATGAATTAGCACTTGCTGACTTAATTATAAATGTATGTTTTCAATTATACATATATAGGTAATATGATTAATATAATTGCCATTTCAAATGTAATATTTCATATGAATGGATTTTGTTCACTTATAAGTAAACTTAGCCTATTATTATTTAACAACATGTTAGTTAATAATAAGTCAGAATATTATGCTCTTTACAAAACTTTTACACATATCTAAAATTTTGAATAATAGAGTATTAACTCATATTTTGATAATTATGAAAGTGAAATAATGCCAAATCTTTTTGTTGTTAACATGGTACTTTCGCCCACTCCCCCGCTTATCACTTTCAGCACGATCGTCATTTCTCTATAGCACCAGTTAAGCTTGCACTGCAAATGACTGCAGTAAACTGTTGTGTATTGTAGTATAATACACCATATAGTTGCAGAGAAGTACAGTATAAGGTCATTTGTTTATATTACTATAGTTGTTGTGTTACCATAGCAACTTCAGAATCACCAAAACAGATCAATTACAATAGTTGACATGTTACCAAAGCAACTATAGGATCGCCAAAACAGATCAATAACAATAGCTGATGTGTCACCAGCAACTGCTGAATCACCAAAACAAATCAATTACAATTGTTGATGTGTTACCATAGTGACTGTAGAATGACAACAACAGATCAATTACAATAGTTGATTTGTTACCATAGAAACTATAGAATCACCAAAAAAGATCAATTACAATAGTTGATGTGTTACCATAGCAACTTTAGAATCGCCAAAACAGATCAATTACAATAGTTGACGTGTTATCATAGCAACTACTGAATCACCAAAACAGATCAATTACAATAATTGACATGTTGCCATAGCAACTTTAGAATCACCAAAACAAATCAATTACAATAGCTGATGTGTTACCATAGCAACTACAGAAATACCAAAACAGATCAATTACAATAGCTGCTGTGTTACCATAGAAACTATAGAATCAACAAAACAAATCAATTGTAATAGTTGATGTGTTACCATAGCAACTATAGAATCACCAAAATAGATCAATTACAATTGTTGATGTGTTACCATAGCAACTGTAGAATCACGACAACAGATCAATTACAATAGTTGATTTGTTACCACAGAAACTATAGAATCACCAAAAAAAATCTAAATAGTTGACGTGTTACCACAGCAACTGTAGTCACCAAAACAAATCAATTACAATAGCTGATGTGTTACCATAGCAACTATAGAATTACCTAAACAAATCAATTACAATAGCTAAGGTGTGTTGCCATAGCAACTGTAAAATTACCATAGCAGATTAAATAGATAGCAGATTAATTCAAATACTTTACTATGCTTCAAAGACACTATAGTGTTTATTATAATATACTATAGTATTTTTTTTATGTAGGTCTGCTCACTAACTGGTAATTAAAGCTGTTTATAAGTCGCATCACTACTGTGCCATACAGCGTGATTCACTTTGGGAAACCCCCTGGACTGAAACTAGTTTACTCTTGTGTCTTGCTCAGTAAATCAGCATCATTACTGCAGTATCTGTAATTTGGCTCGGATTAGATCAAACCCACTCGAGAACAAAGCTGCAATCGACTCAACAAATACACACAGATTGTTTCAACATTAAGCCTCTGGTCTTGTTTTGTGTCTATATGATCTGGTGTAGAAGCGACTTATAGAGTGCCGGACAGATGTGCTGATGTCATGAAGCTGAGCGCATCGTTAACCAAAACTAGCTCAGTCTCCAGAGCAGGCAGACAGACATAAATACTCTCTCTCTGACACACACACCACTCATGCACAAAGGCACACACACATATACAAACATGCACACACACAGACCCACACAGACACACACACACACACACACACACACACATATATAAGAGCATGTATGTGCATGTGTACGTTAAAGTCATTTTTGAACCATGTTTTTATAAATGTGGTATAATTTTGCGCTCTGAATTTGATTGTCTCATTATTATTGTAACTAAGGGACGCTACAACAGAAATGAGGTTCCAGATGCAGCTTTATTTAGGCAAAGGGATAGTCAGCAAGGTATGGATAACAGGAGATAAATGGTACAACATAAGCAATCCAACAGAGTAATCCAGAAAAACAGATGAATGATCAGGACAGGCGGCAAAACAACATTAATGGCACGATCACCAGCGATCGTAACTTCCAAGATCGCAGGATCTCATTCACAATAACTTATGGACTACAAATCCGCCATTCATGGACTACATTTTCATACATGCACTCCGCTCACACACACACGCTTCCTCATTCTGACTGATTATACACTCTGACCACCTGAGGATTGTCAAAGACTGATTACACACATTAAGCAGCACACACACTCACTTCCATTGCTGAGTCTTGTTATCTGCTACAGTGACACTACAATGCGTTTTCCTAGTCTTGTTTGCCTGTGTATTTACCTCGCTTTGTTTATATAGTTATCCCTTTCTGTCGCCTGCCTTCCGACCTCTCTCCTGTTATTCTTACTATGATTCTGGACTGCCTCTTTTTATCTGTTTGACCATTGCTTGCCTGACTACTTCAATATATACTCCAATAAACCTGCATGTGGATCCTAACTCAGTTGTCTCTGTCATTCCCCGCGTTACAATAAACAGTAAAACAAACAAGGGTTTAAAAAACACAGAAGGCAAGAGAAAGAAAACACTGGGAAATGCTCACTTACAGTAAACAAGACTCAGCAACAATGTGAGCGTGTGTGCTGTGTTTATAGTCTGATTAGTCTTGAATAGCTTCAGCTGTATATTTGCAATCAGGGGGAATCTGGGCCAGGTGTGTGCGTGAAGTGCATGATGGGATCTGTAGTTCATTAAAGTGGCAGATTTGCAAATGCTAGATCGCTAATGAATGTGACTACACTTTTTCCACATAGCAAAACATGTCATATTTTTGGCCAGAACTGTGCTAACTTTATTATCCTGGCCCTTTAAAACTGCCCCCATGTCTAATGTGGCTTGTTGACTAAATTAATTGCCCACCCCTGTCTACATGGAGCCTTAAAAGTACATATTAGCACCTCATATTACTAAAACATTAGGTAACACTTTAGAACAGGGGTTTTCAAACTGTGGGTCACAGTGAACAAAGGTGGGTCGTGCAACGTCACATAGTTGCAGCTATTTACATTGAGGTGAATCAAAACCAGTACAATTGACGGCAATAACTTAAAAGCCTCTTACCCTAAAACAGTGCCGTAGCGGACGGGCCCGCAGGGCACGCACCGCGGGGGGGCCCCGCGTAATTAGGGGGCCCCGCGTCGTCGCGATTTTCAATAAACTGTTGGGAACAACTGTGGTCCAAACCAAAGTTCACACGTCTGTGTTCTCTGAACACCTCTCAAGCGGTGGACTACTTCATTCTGATTGCTTGCCGCCAATGTTGCCAACTTAGCGACTTTGTCACTAGATTTAGCGACTTTTCAGACCCCCCTAGCGACAAATCTAGCGACTTTTTTGTGTGTTATTGGAGTTTTTTTTAGACTGTCATTTGTCCATACTGTACCGTCCCTACTCTTCTCAACGAGCTGCGTGTGATGCCGCCGGCCCCTCCCCCGCCTCACAGCACTGACAGGCGGCCGTCAGTCCTCGTACAGCAGCCTCTCCCACCTGGAGCCCGAGAGCAGATCACCCCTCTGCGTACCGACGACAAATGATTTAGCACAGGCAGTGTGAAGGTATTTCGCTTGTACAGTCAAACCGATCTACTTCCACTTTATTTTAACAATTTAATTGGACCGTTTATTCTTTTCTTGTTCACAATCACAGATATTTTAGTGACAGTTTCTGAACTTGTCTGAGTTTATTTCATATGAGAGATTACTGCACATTCACTAACGTTACACATCTATAATGATATACTGTATTCAAACAGCAATAAATTTAGTTAAATAAACATGCTTATATAAAGTGTAGTGCAATTATAAATACCCCTTTATTAAGCAGAAACGGTAGAACGTGATGACGTCAGTGATATGCAAATTGACGTATGACGATCCCTGCAGGGGGGCCTCCGCATTTTGCGCTACGCCAATGCCCTAAAAATATCTAAAGCGTGTTTCCAACAAAAAGACAAAGCTGGTTATGTTTCACAGCTGGGTTTTTCTTTTTTTCGCTCGACATTACGAGCACTGCTCTGTTTAAGCCCTCGCAATCTGCATTTAGCCGGTAGAGCTTGCGCAGAGTGGTGCTCTCAGTAAGGGACCGTCAGAAAAATGCTTATTTTTTCTTCGTTTTTTTTTTATTGCTCCATCCTGCGTGTTTTATTTTAAACACTACTAATTTTCTCTTAAATGAGCCCAAACAGTTATTAAAGTATTAGAATGCTTTATTATTGATCTGTGCATTCTTACATGAACTCCTCTTTTTTCAAACAAAACACAATGAGAGATTCATTTGCTGCTCTTCACTAAATAACTCTAGTACCTTTAATCAATATGCAAATACAGTTAAAAGTGAAGTAGATTTTTTAGCTTTCTTTAATTTCTGTATAGGCCATTGATTTTAACAGGCTAAACCTTTTATTTTATTGTCAATATTTTCTAATGTTTGCTATGTATTCTATCATTTGAAGCTATTTGTTGTCCAATTTTTTTTCATTTGTTCAAGCTCTTGTTCTCTCCAAACTGGATTACTGCAACTCTCTACTAGCTGGGCTTCCAGCTAACTCTATCAAGCCTCTTCAACTGCTCCAGAACGCAGCAGCACGAGTGGTCTTCAATAAGCCTAAACGAGCACATGTCACTCCGCTGCTAGTCCGTTTGCACTGGCTGCCAGTTGCTGCTCGCATCAAATTCAAAGCTCTGATGTTTGCCTACAAAGTGACTTCTGGCCTTGCTCCTTCTTATCTGCTCTCACTTCTGCTGATCTATGTGCCCTCCAGAAACTTGCGTTCTGTGAATGAACGTCGCCTCGTGGTTCCATCCCAAAGAGGGAAAAAATCACTTTCGCGAACGCTCACGCTCAATCTGCCCAGTTGGTGGAATGAACTCCCTAACTGCATCAGAACAGCAGAGTCACTCACTATTTTCAAGAAACGACTAAAAACTCAACTATTTAGTCTCCACTTCACTTCCTAATCTGCAATTGCTTCTCTGAATATCACACTAACTGTACCCAAAAAAAAAAACAAATACTAATACTACTAATACTTCCCTTCTTAGACTTTACAGACCTGAAACTCGCCTACAGCACTTATTCATTGTTGCTCTTATAGTTGTGTAAGTTGCTTCCTTGTCCTCATTTGTAAGTAGCTTTGGATAAAAGCGTCTGCTAAATGACTAAATGTAAATGTAAATACCAACGTTGATAGATTATTAATCAATAAATAGCTATAGTGCTATCTGTTAGTTTTAACGTCACCTAATGTTATGGAAGGGGATAGATGTTATGGAAAATAGTAATAGTAATGTAAATACCCCCATCATTCCTTCCTCAAGCAAATGTGTAAATATTAGATCTATTCAGCGATAACGTTAATTGCATTGGCATATATATCTGACGTTTTCACAGCTTGTAGTAGTCGATCAAAAAGCGATATAGTTACTTATGACTATACACTAGCAGTGGAGTTTACTGCGATGTGACGGGGCTTGATCATAATCCAGGGGCTTGATCAAATGTTAATCATATTCTCTTCTAAAAAAAAAAAGAAGAGGATGTTTTTCAACAAAAAATGATCACAGTTACAGCCAGCATCCCACAAAAAGCACCTTGAGCCTCAATTTGTGCATATCAAATCACAAAATCCAAAAAGCCGCAGCCATTTATTTCTGACTGCTTTGAATGTGTCACACTTCAATGAAGACGAAGGGACCCAAGTGCAAGTGACAATACACAAAAACAAAGAGAGACTGGGTGGCTGGAAGTCGAAGGTCATAAGTAGCAATAATCTCCGTCAACAGAGCGAATCAAAAATTCATCAGGGAGAACTTCAATCTCCGTCAACAGAGCGTATCAAAAATTCATCAGGGAGAAACTTCAACCAGCACACTAACCAGCGAACTCAACGGGAAGAGCCTGACAAAGACACAGAAACAAGTGAGGACAACGAACTGACAAGGTGAGACAGGAACGCTGAACATTTATAGCCACAGTAATGCGCTACACCTGGAGCGCAATAATCAGCTGAGCGGTGCTAGGTGACCGATGACCATGATCATGTGACCGCCCAGCTGATGACATGAAAACAACAACAACACTGACAGCCACGCGACTCTCACACAAAC
Source organism: Danio rerio (assembly GCF_049306965.1). Lineage (NCBI taxonomy): Eukaryota > Metazoa > Chordata > Actinopteri > Cypriniformes > Danionidae > Danio > Danio rerio. The sequence continues at coordinate 49,913,856 of NC_133194.1, forward strand.
ACAGAGACAAGCGCGCACACACACCGCAACACAAATAAACAAATCACACCACGCAGACACATCATAGAAGAGCAGATAGGTCCACAACCGTGACAGAATGGAGACATTTTTTAACCATTTTTCCATAATAAAATATTATGGTGGGTCTTGAGATTGAATTACTTGCCTAGGTGGGTCCCGGAATAAAAAAAAGTTAAGTATTAAGTATGAATGATCTTTTCTATTTAACTTAAATAACATTAACCAAGTTGAATAAATACTGTATTATTAATTGTTTGTTCATGTTAGTAAATACGGTCCCACTTTATATTAAGTGGCCTTAACTAATATGTACTTACATAGGAACTAATAGTTTGTTACAATGTACTTATTGTGTAAATACATGTATTTAGTGTGTACTTATGCTTGATTTAATACATGTTTGTACTTACACCTTTAATTAACTTTTGTAATTACATTTGTAAATACAATGTTGACCATCCCTTACACCTTAACCCACCCTTAAACCTACCCATACCACCAAACCTGTCCATAACCCAACCCCTATCCCAACTCAAGAGCACCACAAGTGTTCTCAAATACATCATAAACACAGTAAGTACATTGTATTTATTTTTCTGATGTAAGTACATAGTAGTTAAGGATACTTAATATAAAGTGGGACTTAACTAACATTCAATTCAATTCAATTCAATTCAGCTTTATTTGTATAGCGCTTTTACAATGTAGATTGTGTCAAAGCAGCTTCACATAAATGGTCATAGTAACTGGAACAGTGTGGTTCAGGTTTTAGTGTTTAAGTTCAGTTTAGTTCAGTTTAGCTCAGTTCAGTGTGATTTAATCATTACTGAGAGTTCAAACACTGAAGAGCCAATTCATCGATGCGTAGCTCTACCAATCCTGAACCATGCGAGGCAGTGGCGACAGCGGAGAGGGAAAAAAAACTTCACCTGATGGGAGTGAAGAAAAAAAAAAAACCTTGAGGGAACCAGACTCAGTTGGGCACGACCATTTTAATTTCTCCGCTGGCCAAAAGTCTTGTGCAGAGCTTCATTCGCCGTGGTTTAGGCTGGAAGATGGCCTCAGCGAAGACTCGTCTGTCCCTGGAGCGTCGCTGGAATCAGACTCATGTTCTCCACTCCCCACGACCATCAGCGCAGCAGCAGCTCAGGATATTAACTAACGTAAAGTGTGACCGCTATTAATCTACACGGCCTGAAGGCTTCAGTTTATATACAATATAAGCAGTGTAAATCTACGCCAAGCATCTCTTAAACAACTGAACACAGAGCCCGTGCCACAGTCGCCATGCTGTAATCTCAGTGTGTGTCAATGCAGTAAAACACAGTGCTGGCGTTCACCCAGCAGGACGAATGTTTTATTCCCGATTCCTCAGACATTCAGGCTTTATTTGGGTCCAGAAGGGCTTGATAACTCAATCCCAATCAAAGCTGCTCTCATCTTAACCTCTGATTGTAACGCAGGTTGGCTACTAATCTGTGTGTCAGATGTGGTTTGAAACTGTAGATAGACGTCTATAACACAATACGCCCGTTTAAAACACTGACATCCGATGAGAATGTATTGAAGAGCGAAACGCTGAAGTAAAATGTTAGGAGGTAAATGTATGTGCTGCTGGGTTACGCGGAAACACAATATCAAAACAAAATCAGCATTGGTCACAGCAGACCGAGCAATCTAAACATATGACTAGAAATAAATACAAATCACACTTTACTGAAACTGAATGAGTGTGTTAATGCACTTTTGCCTATAGCACAAAACATGTCAGGATAATTATACCTGCACGCGCCACTGCCCAGTTTTTAATTTCACACTATGCTTTCAAAATCTATACTACTTTCACATTCTGGAAAGAAAACACTTAATCTGAACTTAACACACAGCAAAATCCTCTGAGTGAAATGTACTCAGTTCAGAAAGTATTCAGTCCCTCTTTAAATAAGGGCAAACAGGTTGGTAAATAAGTTAAGCTGCTGTTTTTGAGACGCTTAATAATCCTCTGCTGAGATTTTAAGAGAGATACAATGCATTACATTTCAGCTGATATCATCTACGGCTGGGCGAAGCAGTGGCGCAGTAGGTAGTGCTGTCGCCTCACAGCAAGAAGGTCGCTGGATCTATCCTCGGCTCAATTGGCGTTTCTGTGTGGAGTTTGCATGTTCTCCCTGGGTTTCCTCCGGGTGCTCCGGTTTCCTCCAAAGACATGTGGTACAGGTGAATTGGGTATGCTAAATTTTCCTTAATGTATGAGTGTGTGTGAATGAGTGTTTGTGGATGTTTCCCAGATATGGGTTGCGGCTGGAAGGGCATCCATTGTGTAAAAATGTGCTGGATAAGTTGGTGGTTTATTCCGCTGTGGCGACCCCAGATTAATAAAGGGACTAAGCCGACAAGAAAATGAATGAATGAATGAATCTACGGCTGTGACTGAAGTCGGTTGTAGTTTTGTGTTTCTCTTCTGTGTTTCTGAGTATTACATCAGTGCTCAATCATCACTTAATCAATCCTTTCATTGTCTCATTAACTTGAGTAGCTTTAACTCATTTTAGAGAGGGACCAAATACTAAACTGAGTAAATTTTACACAGAGGATTTTGCTGTGTGCTGTGTGTATCTAATCAGCAACGTCTCATTAATTTAATAGTTATTTTTACCATGCTATTACTGTATTTACCCCTTTTTTGATAAACTAAAATGGGAGATGTGGTGGTGTAGTCCTAGAAAAAAAGGTGGTGTACTATTACACCCGACACAAATTTTAAATGAAAGTAGGCAAAGAAACGACGAAAGTCAATGTTTCTTTGATTTATTGGAGATTTTTTATATATATATATATATATATATATATATATATATATATATATATATTTTTTTTTTTTTTTTTTTTTTTACATCAGTTACCTGTATTTAAGTTAACTCAAAAGGGCCTGTGCATACATGGAAAGACAGCTTTTTAGCTTACTTTCTTTACTGGCTTATTACTTTAAATTTTATAGGTTCCTTTAAACATCAATCAGCAATTATTTTTAATTGTCACATTCGTGCATGCATGTTTTAAACCAAACTATTAGGAGTCTGTCTTCTGTTGTCGCTATCATATACTAGTAGTTACCCTTTTACATCGCTCATTGTTACGGGATTTGTGATTAGTCTTTGCCTAATTGTTTTTTGTGTTAAATACGGTATAGTGTCGTTCACTAGCGGCACAATTAAGACAAATGTGAAATACTGTTTTACAGTATTATGTATATATATATATAACCGGCCACTTTATTAGGTACACCTGTCCAATTGCTCAATAATGCAAATTTCTAATCTGCCAATCACATGGCAGCAACTCAATGCATTTAGGCTTGTAGACATGGTCGAGACGATCTGCTACAGTTCAAACCGAGCATCAGAATGGAGAAGAAAGGTGATTAAAGTGAGTTTTGAAAAGCATGGATCCCACTTTGGGGTCATTAGTACCAATTGAGCATGGTGTCAACGCCACAGCCTACCTGAGTATTGCTGCTGACCATGTCCATCCCTTTATGAGCACAGTGTCTCCATCTTCTGATGGCTACTTCCAGCAGGATAACGCACCATGTCATAAAGTGCCAATCATCTCAGACTGGTTTCTCGAACATGACAATGAGTTCACTGTACTCAAATGGCCTCCACAGTCACCAGAGCTCAATCCAATAGAGCAGCTCTGGGATGTTGTGGAACGGGAGATTGGCATCATGGATGTGCAGCCGACAAATCTGCAGCAACTGCGTGATGCTATCATGACAATATTGAGCAAAATCTCTGAGGAATATTTCCAGTAGCTTGTTGAATCTCTGCCACGAAGAGTTAAGGCAGTTCTGAAGGCAAAAGTAGGTCCAATCTGGTACTAGTAAAGTGTACCTAATAAAGTGGCCGTTGAGTGTATAAATCAAAACACAGTTACTTTTTACATTAGGCCAAAAAAAAAAAAAAGCACAAACATCTGATATTTCCACCATATTTCTAATTAAAATGTTATTATTTTTTATTTATATTTGGTCCCCACAAAGTAAGGAATATAAGGTACACCCAAATGTCTGCCAATATCAGCAGTGCTAATGCAAAATAACTTCACTGGAAGAGTATTGATATGCTCTAGACTGCACTGCTTCCCAAACACAGCGAGGACAAACTATGAAATCAATCCATCATGAAGCTCACAGAGGACAGATCTCATCAGCGCACACCCACACACACACACACACACACACACACACACACACACACACACACACACACACACACACACACACACACACACACACACAAACAAATGCATAATATCTCCACTATCACCACACATTCTCATAGATGCATAATATCTTGAGAATGTGGCATAGACCATCAACACACACACACACTCATGAATGCATTAAATCTTCATCATCAGCACACACGCTCACTCATGAATGCATAATATCTCCATCATTGATCAGCGTTTGGAAAGAATGAACACCCAAAGACACCACAGGCCGCTGTAATGAATCCTCCAGTTCTGTAAACAGCAGAAACACACACCGAGAGTCCATCAGATGAGCACCCAAACACACACACAGCAGAAAAGAGGAGATCAGTGTCCAGATCCTAACCTGACGGGGATCCTGTACGTGCGGGACGAGAGTTATTTGCTTTGTCTCGCTGAGAGATGAGAAAACAGGCCAAGAGAAATGTTTGCTCTGCTCTTTGGTGATTGCGGTGGCGTGAGCTCCACTTGTGCTGATTATTATTATCAATATTCACTAAATGGATTGTGAGTGTCCGTCTAGACGAGCTGGAGGAGGATTACTGCTCTTTAGAAAGAGATTAGACTCACAATACTGAGAAATGCGCTGGAAACGCTGCGTAAACCCAAAACAGGAGTAACACTTTTCTAATCTTTATATATAATTTTTCATACAGAACATTCATGATTATGAGGCACCCTTGTTTAGGATATACGGTAAAGACACAAAACTATGCAAACAAATCTAAAACTATTCAAACATTTTGTTTATCATTTTCTTTCTTTATAAACCTTTAAATAAATAAAAATATTTCATTCTTCTTAGCAGGCTTCTTTCCTTAAAACATTGATGTTTAAAATTATTGTTTATAAAATGTTGAAGAAAATTTATCTTTTAGGGACAAACTCAAATACACAAATAAATAAAACTAAATAAACAAATAAATATTACTAAATAAATTAATATATGCATATACACACACACACACACACGCACACACACCGGCCACTTTATTAGGTACACCACTCTAACTGCTTGTTTACTCAAATTTCTAATCAGCTAATCACATGGCAGCAGCTCAATGCATTTAGGCATGTAGACATGGTCAAGACGATCTGCTGCAGTTCAAAGCGAGCATCAGAATAGGGGAGAAAGGGGATTTAAGTGGTATGGTTGTTGGTGCCAGACAGGCTGCTCTGAATATTTCAGAAACTGCTGATCTACTGGGATGTTGTACCCATCATCTATCCATCTTCGTATGGCTACTTCCAGCAGGATAACAAACCATAAAGAGTGAATCATCTCAGACTGGTTTCTTAAATATGACAATAAGTTCACTGTACTCGAATGGCCTCCACGGTCACCAGAGCTCAATCCAATAGAGCAGCTTTGGGGATGTGCAGCCGACAAATCTGCAGCAACTACGTGATGCTATCATGTCAATATTGAGCAAAATCTCTGAGGAATATTTCCAGTAGCTTGTTGAATCTCTGCCACAAGGAATTAAGGCAGGCCTAAAGGCAAACATGGTCCAACCCGATACTAGTAAGGTGTACCTATTAAAGTGGCTGGTGAGTGTATAATTGTAGTGTACGTACGCTACAAATCACACACACACACACACACACACACACACACACACACACACACACACAAACATATATATATATAATGTTATTTTTTACACAATATTAAGCAGTGTTAATTTATTATTTACAATATATTATATATAAATATATATATATATATATATATATATATATATATATATATATATATATATATATATATATATATATATATAATATTCATTAAATAACAGTAATTTGATATAATTTTGCCTATTGTTTAAGTTACAAACATTACATACACACTTAGTAAAATAAAATGTATTAATTATTATTCACCTACCTACAGTATTTATACAACTAAAATGTAATTTTATCCACTTTAAGTATTAATTCAATTACCATTTCCTTTAATTTCTCAGATAATCATACACCGAAAAACCCAAGTCAACATTATCAAATGAAATGAGTGCAGTTAACTCAACATTTACTAAAGGTTAATTTTGCTCATTTGAAAAGAGTTTTGAACTCAGTCTTGAAGGTGATGAGTTAATTAAATACCTCAACTTAATTGGAGTAAGTTCACAGTACTCATATAGATTAGTTTTTCACTCAGATGGTTTGCTGCAATCATGTTCCTCAAATGATTGAGCAAAACATTTATTCATTTTCCAACGGCTTACCACAGCGAAATGAACTATCAACTATTCCAGCATTTGGGAAACCGGAGCACCCAGAGGAAACCCACACCAACACGGGGAGAACATGCAAACTCCATACAGAATTGCCAACTGACCTTCATGCCATGAGGCCAGGGCCAGAGTGGGACTCCTTTTTAGCTCGGGAGTTTGAAGCCTTAGACCGGCCCACCTCAGTCGACGACTGACTATATTAAAATAACGTCATTTCCAATTCAGTTTCTAATGACACTAACACGTCTTCTTCAAGGACACATGCTGCTTTAGAACTTCAAATGTTTTTCATAAGTATGAGAAAATTAATTCGTTATAGATATCCAGTCCTTTGTAACAGTCGTCACAAAAAAAAAAAAAAAAAAAAATATATATATATATATATATATATATATATATATATATATATATATATATATATATATATATATATATATATATATATATATATATATATATATATATATATATATATATGTATTCCAACATAAGTAACCCAAACTGTTTTATTTTATAAGTAACCCAAACAGTTCCACTTTTATGTCTTAACACTGAAAAAAAAACATATTTTATTCTGGTGAGGTTCGAACTCGGGTCGGCTGCGTCAATGCGTAACGTGCTAACCTCTAGACCAGGGGTTCCCAAACTTTTCAGCCTGCGACCCCCAAAATGAGAATGCCAGTGACTTGTGACCCCCAATATTCTCTGAGGTGGTGGTTATAAATACAGAAAGCTTGTATGCAATGACGCACACACACCAATAGACCCAAGTCTATTCTTTGGTTTGTTTTTTTTATGTATGTGAGTGCTGTAAATGGGCCAGAAAGTTTAACCTGGTGTTATAAAATCAATCTGCTGCATCTGACAGTATTGCTGTGTCTTTAGTATAATGTAATTACCCGAGAAGTCACAATCCAATAGAACTACTAACTATAAGTTAATATAGTAACTATATGCACATATTTTCTCATCTGTAGTTTATTGATAAAATACAGTAAGTCTTAAGGTTTAATAAAAATTCATTGATTTTTGAAAATCACCAGGCGACCCCCCTTCTTTGTCCCGCGACCCCTCGAGGGGTCCCGACCCCCACTTTGAGAACCTCTGCTCTAGACCTCGATGGCGCTGTTAAGCGCTGCGGTGTTATCTGCTCCTATTGATGTCTACTCTTTTTTTATACCCTACTCTTTTTCTCCCCATTTTAGATTTCTGATCAAGTTATGTTAAGATTAAAAGTTAAGATTAAATAATGTAGTAAATCATCTCATTTTCATTGAGCAGGTGTAATATTCATTAATATTATTAATATTCACTAAGGTGTCGCTGTTTGGGGTGGAATGGGGTGCAGCCCGCAGGTTAATGATGATCATTATTAACCTGCGGGCTGCATTTAGCTCACGGGGCTGCGAGAAAATAAATAAAAAGAGCGGAGCTGCAGCAAAGTAATGATTAAAAAGAGTGAGGTTATGGTCAAATGAACAAATAAATTTAAAAAGTGCAACTGAGAGTGCAAGCAGCTAGGGACACCGGCCCTCGCGGCCAAAAAACGGACCGGCCCACCAGGAATTCTCCTGGTTCTCCCGATTAGCCAATCCATGCCTGCATGAGGCGACAGAGCGACACCGTGCCGCCCCCTTTAATGATATTATTACCTTATTATCATTAATAAATGATTAATTTACTCAAATGCATTAAGTTCACAGTACTCATAAGGATTAGCTTTTAAACTTAAATGGTTTGTTGTGATTGGTTTCCTCAAACGGTTTGAGTTACCTTAACGTACTGGGATTTACAGTGTATATTATAGACAGAAATCTGTGCATCAGTTTGCACACACACTGTAAGAGAGCATCATACTGTACAGCATACTGTATAAACTGTATTTGTGTTGCGTCTGCATTTCTCATGTGAAATCACGTCAACAGAAGAGAAATATTTCCCAAATGAGATTGTGTATGACTGTATATTTGCTTAAATCCTCAAATTACGAGACCCCACTCATATCGCTTGGTTTTCTGGAGCGACTGTGATTTCCTTGAGTTACCCTGATTAATTATGTGTATCTGGACGTACAGTATATGGGAGAGGAAATGTCAGCATTTACTCGACCCTCGAAGAAAGACGAGGAAACAACAAACAGTGTTGTGCTGCCGGCGGACCTCAGGTTTCACAAATGATCATGGGAATTGTGTGGCATGAAGGATCACAGCAGGAATGAAAATCCTGCAGGAACATTCACTCAGAAGCATTAAATCCCATCTAATCATGTTGATTCTGTTAGCGCACGTTGCTAGTTTTGTGGTGAACAGTTCATCTGTGGATGAAAACAATGTATACACTGTAAAAAATTTGACCTTAAATTCACAGTAAATTACTGGCTAATAATTGCATTACTTTCACAGTAAATTACTGTATGTAAATTCACAGTAAATTATTGTGAGGTAGTTCACAGTAATTTACTGTGGTTTTGTCACATTAAATTATTGTGAAATTACAACCATATATTGTAACTTTACAGTAGATAATAAAGTTCATACTGTGATTTCACAGTATTATCTTGTAGAATTAACTATATTTACTGTGGATTTGCAAAACGATTACTGTGATTTAGCAGTAGGTTGCAGTTTAAATACCTGATTTAACTGCAAAGTTACAGTTATATCCCGGATTACTGTAATTTAACAGTTTGGTGCTGTAAAATTTCAAAGCAATTTTAGGTCACACAAAAATGAAAATTCTATCTTGATTTACTCACCCTCAGGTTGTTCCAGCTCTGTTAAAAATGTTTTTTTGTTAAACACAGGAATAAAAATATCAAATATTCCTCTTTGTGTCCAAACAACCTGAGGATGCGTAAATGACGACAGAATCTTAATTTTTGGGTCATCTGAAAAGACTCTAAAATCAAAATAAAAACAAACACACATACATTTTACAGATTTATTTAACAGTTTAATGACATCTGTGTAAACATTTCAGAAAACTTTCAAAAGGTGAAGGTGAAGCCTCAAAAAATACTATAAGAACATAAGAACAAAAAAATCTGACATCATATGTAGCATACATATAAAAAGCAGTGCTTCAGAGTGTGCTCTCTCTCTCTCTCATTATATATATATATATATATATATATATATATATATATATATATATATATATATATACACACACACACACACACACACACACACACACACATGAGAGAGAGAGACAAAACTTCTTGCTAAATTAGGCAATCGTCTATTCAAGGTCAATAATTTTCCTGATAATTTTACACACTTGCTGGTTGATGTGTCTTCTCTGCTTCTTTGACTTCGTCTGTCTTCCATCTCCAAACTGGTGCCCAAAAAGCACCTATAAGCAAAAGGGCAGACAAACAGTTAGCTTCATACAACACTACTGGGACACTACTGCTGCACTAGAGAGCAAAATTACTGTTAGCTCAGTTTGAATATGCTGACAATACTGTTGCTCAGTCAAACTGCAATCATTTAAACAAAAACATCTGAAAAACATTTCCATCACAAACACACAATCAAGAACAGTCCAACAACAAATAGTGGTTTTAATGACCTAGGCAGAGCATTTTAAAACTGTTGATTTGATTTACACCTTCTGTTTACAGACTATAATCTAATGCTGGGTTCACAGTTATTGCAAATTGAACACGTACATCATAGCACTTGTTCTTGAATACTAGCAGGATGTTTCTTGCATCAAGCTAATTTTTCATGATTTAAATATTAGGAAAATTTTGCAAAAAAAACTTGATTGAAGTGATACAGCACTTGTGTTGTATTCATTTCAATCAAGTTTTTTGCAAATATTCCAAATATTTTTCAACGTTTTTTGAGTTTCACTTAATTTGTGCTGCCCAGTAAAAATTTCCCACTATTTATGCATTTGCAATGACTTGCATGTAATCCACTCACCTGAATAGGTAACTTCACATATGGTATAAGAGCCCCATCCTTTTAAAGACAGCTTCCCCTCTGGTCTCCAGCACAGACAAACAAATTGTGTCTGCAACACGGCCCTTTATAACAAGGGGACAAGGGGAGTCATGACTTGTGCTCCTATACATTCCTTGTTTAACCCCCCAAAACAAGCCCTCAGTTACAATATTTATTGTAGACATTACCTTAAATTCCAGAGTGCAAAAGGCATCTTCAGCATACTTCAGTTTCAGACCAGATCCAAAGTCAGTTGTGAAATCCAGGTGAGGTCCCATGACCACTCGACCCTCCGAGTCCAAGGAATAAGACTAAAAGTGGGAAAGAAGGACTAAATTAGAGGTGTTTGTGAATAATTAAATTTTTTTGTAGAAACAAAGTTGACATTCCATGCTCTGCCTATTAAAAACCAAGCAAACAAACACACATGCCCAGTAAAATTGCTAATAAAAATAAAAACTATAGTTTAAAAAAATCGTTGTCTAATATTTACTACTACTGGAGGTACTGGTGGAACTTCTGGAAGAAGAAAAAGAGTTTGTACAAGAAACTGCTCACAACAAATCTGTGGAAAAACCTGACATTTAAAAATCTAATAAAAATGAGGAAGGCATCAACATTACCTTTAATAATCAAGCGAGGGTTGATTGGTAGCATCAGTGTTTCAACATCAATGGCTGTGGCTGCAAAAAAATATGAATATAATAAGAGTAGAACAAGACTCAACCTAACACACGCACACACACACACACACACACATACTCATATATATATATATATATATATATAGGTTTAGATTGTGATAATGAATTTTGGTTATATTTGTGTGCTCAGAATTTACACTCACCTCACACTTCAGCTATTATCAGGTACACCTGAACACCAAAAAATAAAATCTACAGTTAGTGACACTATACAATTACTTCTCATTAGTAAATGTTAGCACTGCATTAACACCAGTGAGAAATATACAATATGTACTGTGTTAGTGTTAGTTTAAAAGAATACAACTGAATTGTATTATAAGCCTCATTTAATAAAACAGTTAAGACTTGTTTCATAATGAGTTTAGTTTATTTAACTAACTTAACGTTAACGTTACAGTGAACAAAATTAACGTAACGTTACATGATGGTGACTAACCGTAACGTTAACTTAAGTGAAGGTCAGAGCTTACCTTAACTTTAGTCATTTCCCTTTTACTTCAGTCTTGTACTGAAACAGAAAATGCAGTTAACAAGAAGTTAATTAAAGAAAATTCCCTTTCTTTTTTCAGGAACTAACGTTAACGTTATGCTAATACCTCAGAAAACACTACAATCACCATCTGGCGTCGTTAATTTCTTGTTTTAAAAAAAGGCGCGCTTAAACCCTGTACGTGCGAGTACAACTAAAGTACTCGGTAAATTCCTGTTAAATGACATGCACTATACAGAAATACACATACAACAATCATTTAACGGACAAAAGTCATATTTTAACACTTACCGAGGATGAATCCGTAGGGTGAAGAGACGAGGCAGGCGTTGTCTATGGTGATGGCGCTTGTTTGCGGTCGAGTCGAGTCAGTTCTGTTAAATGAATCGGCTCCTTTAAGTGAACAGTAAAGAATCGAATTCGCCTGAAAACGATTAAGTTTTGTATAATATTGTAAGACGCAAACATATAATTCATTAATATTTCATCATATTGCTTGGTTCGTGTACTGCTTGTACACGAATTGCTTGTTGATGACTATGAGCTCATGAACACGTCTGATAAAATATCTGAATCTGATTCAATTTCACACGAGTCCTGAACCGAAGCAGTGCAAAAGTAATATATTGATTGAAATATAAAGTTAATTATTTTCTTCGCCATTCAAAATATTACATATCTCTGATTTTAACAATAAGAATAAAGTTCGTTTGGAGTGTATTGAGAATTATTATTTTTTCCTCCCAGGATTCATTTTGCACCAAGCTGCATCAAGCTGTAATGGTGGATGAGAAGGCACATAATATTATAAACATTGCTTGTAATATGTAATGAAATAAAGTTTTAACACTTTTTCATGCGAGAACGTAGTTCTTCAAAACTCAAATCTGTGGATTGTTAGTAAAGATTGTGTGTAATTTTAAGTGTGTTTTGCCGGTAGCGGAGATCTATGACCTCCAGGCGGTAACGGCGCTCATTACTCATGTATCCGCCGAGAGGCGCCTGTCTTCAGGCTAGACATTGGGACAATTGCCCCGTCTTCGATGGCTCTATATGCGTCCGAAAATGAAGTTTTAACTGTTTTTCATGCTAGAATGTAGTTGTTTAAAACTCTAATCTGTGGTTTATTTATATAGATTAAAAAAAATTATATATATATATTTAATTCTAAATTAAAGATTAGTGACCTCCAGGCGATGGCAGGTGCCCAATACTCATGAAACCGTCTAAAGCAGACTTACCCTGACATTGAAATAATTGTTGGCTGTTTAACAGTCTTTGGTTTCATTAATTAATTACTTTTTATTCCAGTTTATTATGTTTTGGCTAAGCACACAGTTATGTTCATTAAATATTATTTCCTATTCTATGTTAACTGTATAAAATTAAATAAAGGTGCAGTACAACCAAAAAGATGTTGGTAACCAAATCGTTTTGGGGGCTATAACATTCTGTTATTATCTGTTAAAAGTTCATTTGTATTAATTTCTACGTTGAATTAAAAAAGGTTTGAATTTCTATAACTAACGTGCAAAAGATATAGCCCTTTTCACAGTAATTTGCTGTAATCATGCTACCTGCTGTAATTTCACAATAAAATTATGAATACAACATATTACTGTGAATTTTTCAGTTAAATACTGTGAAGGGATACTAATGTAATTTACTGTGAAAAATTACAGTAACTTGTTGTGAAAACCTGGACATTTTTTACAGTGTATGAACTGAATTTAAACCAACAAGCTAGGTTGAACATTACTACTTTTAATTTATTTGTTTGAATTCAGCATGCGTGGCACATAATCTGGACTCTTTTCTTGCCAGAACAACAGACTCTCACATCAAATCTGGGCTACGACGCATGGTTTGCCCCATTGAAACACTGGACAGGAGGAGGGCATCATCACCGCTGCTGTGGCTCTTCTGTCCTGGAGCTTTAAAATAAAGCAGTAAAGCAGGACAGCACACAGACGGCTGAAGCTGAAACAAAGTCCCTTTCAAGGAATGTCCATTCACTCGCCGGCCATATTTGCGACACATCCATGCAGCTCATCCAAGGTCAAGTCTAGAAGGGATACAGCTGTGGATACTCACCTTAATACTGCATCATTTTTTTACATCACTGTAGACGTTAATGAAATACAATTGAATGAGTAATTTAATTAACAATATCAATAATACTCTGTATAATTACTGTTTTAGGGTTGGTGTAAGGCTAGACGTTAATAAAATACAATTGAATGGGTAATTTAATTAACAATATCAATAATACTGGGTATAATTACTGCTTTTACATAACTGTGATGATTGGGTTTAGGGTTGGGGTATGGGTAAACGTTAATAAAATACAATTCAATGGGTAATTTAATAAATAACATCAACAATACTCATTATAATCACTTTTTTTACATTATAGACGCTATTAAAATACAATGTAATGGGTAATTTCATAATTAATATCAATAATACTCTGTATAATCACTGTTTTTACATTATAGACTATATTAAAATACAATGTAATGGGTAATTTCATAATTAATATCAATAATACTCTGTATAATCACTGTTTTTACATTATAGACGTTATTAAAATACAATGTCATGGGTAATTTATTGAATAATATCAATAATACTCTGTATAATCACTGTTTTTACATTATAGACAATATTAAAATACAATGTAATGGGTAATTTCATAATTAATATCAATAATACTCTGTATAATCACTGTTTTTACATTATAGACGTTATTAAAATACAATGTCATGGGTAATTTATTGAATAATATCAATAATACTCTGTATAATCACTGTTTTTACATTATAGACAATATTAAAATACAATGTAATGGGTAATTTCATAATTAATATCAATAATACTCTGTATAATCACTGTTTTTACATTATAGACGTTATTAAAATACAATGTCATGGGTAATTTATTGAATAATATCAATAATACTCTGTATAATCACTGTTTTTACATTATAGACAATATTAAAATACAATTTAATGGATAATTTCATAAATAATATAAATAATACTCAGATATATCAATGTTTTTATATTATAGATGTTATTAAAATACAATTTAATGGGTGATTTCATAAATGATATCAATAAAACTCTGTATAATCACTGTTTTTACATTATAGACGATATTAAAATACAATTTAATGGGTAATTTCATGAATAATATCAATAATACTCAGATATATCAATGTTTTTACACTATAGACATTATTAAAATACAACATCATGGGTAATTTATTGAAAAATATCAATAATACTCTATATAATCACTGTTTTTACATTATAGACGTTATTAAAATACAATTTAATGGGTAATTTAATTAACAATATCAATAATACTGGGTATAATTACTGCTTTTACATAACTGTGATGATTGGGTTTAGGGTTGGGGTATAGGTAAACGTTAATAAAATACAATTCAATGGGTAATTTAATAAATAACATCAACAATACTTATTATAATCACTGTTTTTACATTATAGACAATATTAAAATACAATTTAATGGGTAATTTCATTAAAAATATCAATAATACTCTGTATAATTACTGTTTTTACATTATGGACGTTATTAAAATGCAATTTAATGGGTAATTTCATAAATAATATCAATAATACTCAGATATATCAATGTTTTTATATTATAGACATTATTAAAATACAATGTCATGGGTAATTTAATAAATAATATCAATAATACTCAGACATATCAATGTTTTTACATTATAGACGTTATTAAAATACAATGTCTTGGGAAATTTCATAAATAATATCAATAATACTCAGATATATTAATGTTTTTACATTATAGACGTTATTAAAATACAATTTAATGGGTAATTTAATAAATAATATTAATAATACTTGGTATAAATACTGTTTTTACATTAATGTGATGGTTGGGTTAAGGATTGGTTAAACATTAATAGGAATAATTTAATAAACAATATGAGTAATTCTTGTTAACTTCCGACCACAGCTGTATCCCTTCTAGCATCAATGCTCATGTAAGACCAAAGTCTTATTTAACTGAAAGAGGGAATCCTGAAATCTCAAAATCCAAAATTTTCCAGCATTTTCCAGACAAGAAAAAAAAAGTCTTGTTTTCAGATATAATGTTAAAATTAAGTGAGTTTTTTTTTTCTTAAAACAAGTTAAATAATCTGTCAAAGGGATAATCTTGAAATAGGATAATTTTACTTACCCCATTGGCAGATTATTTTGCTTGTTTTAAGGAAAAACTCATTTAATTTTGACTCAACATTTCTTAAATCAAGACAATATGTTTGGCATGTCTAATGCTTTTTGGTTTAAGAATTGTTAGATATTTAGACAAGACACAAGACAAAACTCTGAGTAAGAAAGGCAGCTTTTGCAGTTTAAGTGAACGGGAGAATCCTGGAATCTCAAAAACTGCTTGCCAACCTCACAATTACATTGCATATTTCAAATCAGCAACACAATCTAAAGTGACCTGTCCTGTTAATGTTGTTACTAAAGCCTTTATTACTCTTAAAACATGTCATTTCCAAAACTGCTTTTCTTACTCTGAGTTTTTGACTTGTTTATAGTTCAAATAAACTCTGAAAGGTCCTAAATTAAGAAGCATTTTCTACACAAGCAAAGCATGTTGTGTTGTTTTCAGAAATAATGTTAAAATT
The DNA here is from genome assembly GCF_049306965.1 of Danio rerio. Taxonomy (NCBI): domain Eukaryota; kingdom Metazoa; phylum Chordata; class Actinopteri; order Cypriniformes; family Danionidae; genus Danio; species Danio rerio. The sequence continues at coordinate 49,930,235 of NC_133194.1, forward strand.
GAGTTATTATTATTATTTTTTTTAAACAACCTAAATAATCTGCCAATGGAGTAAACTTGAAATAGGATAATTTTACTTACCCCATTGGCAGATTATTTTGCTTGTTTTAAGGAAAAACTCATTTAATTTTGACTCGACATTTCTTAAATCAAGACAATATGTTTGGCATGTCTAATGCTTTTTGGTTTAAGAATTATTAGATATTTAGACAAGACACAAGACAAAACTCTGAGTAAGAAAGGCAGTTTTTGCAGTGTAAGTGAATGGGAGAATCCTGGAATCTCAAAAACTGTTTGCCAACCTCACAATTACATTGCATATTTCAAATCAGCCACAAATCTGACGTCTGTTGTTCTTTAAAACAAGCAAAATGATCTGCCAATGGGGTAAGCAAAGAGCTCATCTTGAAACCAAACTATATTCTACATTTTGGGGAGTCACGGTAGCGCATTGGGTGGCACAGTGCCTCACAGCAAGAAGGTTGCTGGTTTGAGTTTGAGTTGGTGTTTCTGTGTGGAGTTTGCATGTTCTCCCTGTGTTGGCGTGGGTTTCCTTCGGGTGCTCCGGTTTCTCCCATAGTCTAAACACATGGACTATAGGTGAATTGGAATAAGCTAAATTTGGCTGTAGTGAATGTGTGTAGGTGCATGAATGGGTGGGTGTTTCCTAGTGCTGGATAAGTTGGCGGTTCATTCTGCTGTGGCGACCATTGATTAATATAGAGACTAAGCTGATTATGAATGAATAAATGAATAACGTGATTTTTCCAAGTAATTTAAGAGCACACATTGCTTTGCATATTATAAGCACAACCAAGCTTTAAAAATCTCTCTGGACCACCCTTTTAAAAATTGTTAGATATTTGGAAACAAGAACAAAACTCTAAGCAAGAAGAGCATTTGTTTGCATCTGCCTCTGTGAGCTCAGCATGCTGGATCTGTCCCATAGCAGATGTGTTTGCTGTGGAAATACTGTGTGTGTGCTCTCGCTGCCATTTATCACATTGTAAACTGGAAAAACGCAGCATTTAGCTGAGTGTACTGGCAGTTCTGGGAGACTTCATGCGGATGCCAAGGTATTTGAGCAGAAGTGAAAGAAGACGAGCTCAACTTGGTTTGTTTGTCATTCCGAGCATAACCAGCTAATCACAACAAAACCAAACACACAGACGATCCTCTGCTGTCTTTCCAGAGGACAAACGTGAGAAATCACTGAGAGAAAACAGAAAGGATCACTCTCATGACTGAAATTACACAGCTTTTGTACAAGAGGAAAACTGCATGAATAAACAGCCTGATATTAATTTGGTAATTAATTTGGTAAGAAATAATATGAAACTGTAATAATATCAACAACAACAACAATCATTATCATTATAATATTTTATTATTATTATTATCATTATTATTTTATTATTATTATTATTATTATTATTATTATTATTATTATTATACTAATTACAATTATAAATACAATTATAAATATATATATTTATATTTATAATAATTAATATATTTTAACAACTAAATACAACTAAATACAATAATAACAATGATATTATTACTATTATATAATAATAATAATAATAATCATCATATTAATAATAATAATAATTAAAAATAATAATAATATATAACTAATAAGTATTATTATGCTTTTATTTTATAGATTTTTATTAATTATTATATTTCTAAAAAATATCATAATAATTATATATATATATATATATATATATATATATATATATATATATATATATATTCATATTGCTACTAATTCTTGATATACATTAATGTAATTAATAAATTATTGAATGTATTATCTAAATTCATAAAGTATACAAATGCAAGTCAATAATAATAAATATAATATTCATATGAATAATAATAATAATAATAATAAGTATTATAATTATTATGATTAATATTAATATACTAATTCTAAGTATAGTTATAATTTATTTGGTGTATTTTTAATAATTAATATTATAAATATATAAAATAATTTTTAATAATTAATTATTAATATAACTAATATAGTTAATTATAAGTATTATTATGTTTTTATTTTAAGATTTTTTCTAACTTACATATTTCTGAAAATGACAATAATAATTATAAACAATAATATTACTAAAAATCATAATAATTATTATTTTGTAAATTTAACTGATAAATTATTAAATGTATCATTTATGTAAATTTATAAAATAAGTATACATAACTTTACATAATAATAATAATAATAATAATAATTATTATTATTATTATTATTATTATTATTATTATTATTATTATAACTTACATAAATTTGTATATTTGTTTTATTAATTTATATAAATATAAAAATATATACTTTATGTTTTATTGATCAGGGACTAATCGAGTCCCAGAATTAAAACAGCTGATTTTAATTTCCAGTCCCTGGTTAGGAGACACATAACATAGCAAAGACATTCATTCACACAAACAAACAAATAAATAAAATGACATTAAATATGAAAGAGAGCATTTTTAGCAATAGTCTACTTATTTAATTTGATTTTGTTTTTGTTTTGCTGAATAAAATATAGACTTTGTTGTTTTTCTGTAAATAAATATTTACATAACAATAAAAACAACACAGTGAAATTAAATCATTTTAAATAATTAAACTTCCAATTTAGCTATTATTAAGTTTTATATAAATATATTACTATATTGCTATTAAATTATTAAAATTTATATAAAAAATGAAAGAAATCACTGAATTAAATGAGAAAGCATCTAAAAAGAGCAAAAAGTTTTTGGTGATACAACATACAATTCGACAATAATCCATTGCCTCTAGGACTTTTTTAGTTTATGGCTTCTCAATGCATCATTTCCAGTCAGGAAATACACTGTATATATCTTCAATAGGGACATCTCACAAATCTCAACCTGTCTGATAGAGTAATGGTCTGAAGATTTACCATTTTCCTCTGCAAAAGTGCATTAAACTGTGCATGCGTGTGTGTTTTCCAGACAGACCGACAGAGAGATGAAAGAAGACCTGATCTGACAGTCTGTGAACTCGTGGCATTGTGAGCTCAAACTATTCAACACAGTATAAATTAGAGGCCCCTTTTGTGTCTGTGCAAGTTGTTTTTGCGGCTGAGCAGAGAAAGAGAAAGAGGAAGGGGGAAAAAAAAAAAAGAGTTCAAAAATAGAGTGACGGCAGGAAAGTGTGAGGGAGTGAAAGAAAGACTCTTGCATTGGCAGTCAAAACCATAAATAAGACGTATAGGAGAAGATGAACAAACCAGATCTGAGCGTGCAGATGCTCAGGTCACATTTACAGCACACCGCATGACTCAAGTCACACGATTCAGATTGTTATATATTGTCAGATCGGTTTAAGGCTTCATTCATCTGTAGAAATGAATTCAATATGAATCAGATACAGTGCATCCGCAAAGTATTCATATGACTTCACTTTTTCCTTATCAAATGGATTTGATCGTAATAATCTAGGAAAAGTCTGTAAAATAACTGTTTTTTTGTAAACATTTTTAAGAAAATATCTGTGGATTTATTATTTTTTTTGCACTTTATTTGAACAAAGAAATTTTACCGTAATTTTATGTTTTTTGTTTGGCAGCCGTAGCTGCCATTCATTTGACCTTTTTTTTATGATTTTTTTTTTTTACAGTGTGGCCACTCATCCGTAATCAGTAATAATCCAATCAGAATGATCCTAGCTTAATATAAATGGATCCCTTTCTCCCTATTGCTCTTCTTTTTGGAAGAATCCCCCCTTCCACCCCATCTCCTCTTTTTTCTCCCTTTCAAAAGGGGGAGCGATCAAGACCTTCCTGATCTCGGATCCCCTGATATGCTTCTAGACCGGGCGGGAGCCCTGGGCTCAAATATCTCAGAGCTCAGGGTTCTCTCCTGGGACAGCATGCCAAACCTGCTATAAATGCCAAGCATATCTAAGTGGGAACTCTTGAAATGACATGTCGATGTCCGAACACTGATACGAGGAGCATCAGTCTCTCAGACACAAGCCAGAGATGCATTCAAACCTTCAGAAATGTAGAACAAGATGTGGATTCCTGCTTCATATTCCTTCATCTGCACTTAAGAACTAGTTTTATATTATTGTGAATTACATCCCCCTTGACATTGCTTCACTGAATAGTTCATTTTTCACCTATTTCTTGCTGAAGCATCATGTTTGAGCACATTTTTTATTATTCAAACAGGCCACCATCGTGCACATTGATTTGCAACTTGCTCCATGTAGTTTATTTATGCGTATGAGCTAATAAGCATGCACAAAACAGCCACAAACTGAATTTCATGAGCGCTATAAACTTGAAAAATGTCTCTAATTACCAGACAGATATAAATAAAGTGGAGTTTCATCAGTGCTGCCCAGTTTTTTTTTTCTGCAGCACTGGTTCTGGGAGCATTTTCCCCCCATTCATTTATCCCATTGGGATTTTAAAAAGTCTTGGTTATTAGAAGACAGACAGATTAAGCCATGAACCGAAGCCATGCAGCTATTTGAAGAATTAATCACAAGATTACAATCTTTTATTTCAAAGCACAGAAGTCGATGGAAATCAGACCAAAAGGCAAAGATAAAACACTTAACAACTTTACTGAGGGAAACTACCAGCATTGATCTGAAGCATTGCCAAAAGTGTTTGAAAAAGTGTTTATCCCCTTATTGATTTCCTTTTTTGTTTTTGTTTTTTGCATGTTTGTTACACTTTAATATTTCAGATCATCAAACAAATTTAACATTAGTCATTTTTTAAGGTCATGCCACAGCATCTCAATTGAATTCATGTCAGGACTTTGACTAGGCCATGCCAACATCTTAATTTTGATTTCTTTAGCCAATTAGAAGTGGGCTTCTTGGTGTGCTTTAGATCATTACTTTTATGCCACATACATATCGGGACACACACTTTCATTAAACTAATTTAAGTATTACTCATTGTTTTTAAGGTCATGCCACAGCATTTCAATTGGATTCGTTTCAGGACTCTGACTAGACCACTACAACATCTTCATTTTTTTTCCTTTAGCTATTCAGAAGTGGATTCCCAAAGATGAGTTGCGGCTGGAAGGGCATCCGCTGCATAAAAAGTTGCTGGATAAGTTGGCGGTTCATTCCGCTGTGGCGACCCCGGATTAATAATGGGACTAAGCCGTCAAGAAAATGAATGAATGAATGAATATTCAGAAGTGGACTTGTTGGTGTGCTTTGGATCCTTACTTTAATGCCATGCATACTGGGACACTCACTTTCATCAAATTAATTTAAATATTACTCATTATTTTTATGATCATGCCACAACATCTCAACTGGATTCAGGACAGGACTTTAACTAGGCCACTTTAAACGTCTTCATTTTGTTTTCTTCAGCCATTCAGAAGTGGACTTGTTGGTGTGCTTTGAATCATTACTTTTATGCCACACACATACTGGGACACACACTTTCATTAAACTAATTTAAATATTGCTCATTGTTTTTAAGGTCATGCCAGAGCATCTCAATTGGATTCATGTCAGGACTTTGACTAGGCCATTCCAACATTTTAATTTTGTTTACTTTAGCCATTTAGAAGTGGATTTGTTGGTGTGCTTTGTATCATTACTTTTACACAACACATACTGTGACATAAACTTTCCAAAATGTTCAACTTTTGTCCAATCAGTCGACAGAGCATTTTTCCAAAAAGTCTTGGGAATCATCAAGATGATTTCTGGCCAGGGCCGGAGCAAGCTGAACTGCTGAAGGGTAGTTTAGGGGACGCCGCCCTCTCTATTCTGCCGCCCTAGATGCGGATATAACTGTGGCGCGGGTGGGGAGGGTAGTTTAGGGGACGCCGCCCTCTCTATTCTGCCACCCTAGATGCGGATATAACTGTGGCGCGGGTGGGGAGGGTAGTTTAGGGGACGCCGCCCTCTCTATTCTGCCGCCCTAGATGCGGATATAACTGTGGCGCGGGTGGGGAGGGTAGTTTAGGGGACGCCGCCCTCTCTATTCTGCCACCCTAGATGCGGATATAACTGTGGCGCGGGTGGGGAGGGTAGTTTAGGGGACGCCGCCCTCTCTATTCTGCCACCCTAGATGTGGATATAACTGTGGCACGGGTGGTGAGGGTAGTTTAGGGGACGCCGCCCTCTCTATTCTGCCGCCCTAGACGCGGATATAACTGTGGGCGCGGGTGGTGAGGGTAGTTTCGGGGAATTTAGTTTATGCCAAAATATAAGCAATTAAGGAAACTTGAGTGTGATACAGAGTGGGCGGAGCTTTGCTCAACGGTACTCTCTGATTGGCTATTTTTCTGTAAGCATCATGGGTATTGTAGTTTTTCCCGCTCAAATCCTGTTGTTAAACAGAAGCTGAGTTAATGTGAAGAGATGGGTTCAACAAAGCACATGAAATCAATTAGCAGCTCACAGCAGCCCTGTCTTTAAAGGTTTAGCAGTGGTTTTGAAAAATATATTTCCCCAATGAAGAATAGAGGGGGGTTTTATTGGTATTTAACAGAGCCTACAGGTTTTATAAACAGCTGAACAAAAATATCCATGCATCTATCAGTTCACAAAACTGCACAGTAAGCCAGAGAGTCTGTGTTTTTGTTATGCCTTAAATCTCAGTGAATAATGTTGGTTAAGAGTTTGCCTAAATCATCTTAAATTGTTGCTTAAATACATGCTTTTTTTAAAATTGCTGTCAGTGTAGTCTGTCATTAACATGTTATACAGATTTCCAGCATACATCTATCTATTTATCAATTTGCTGCATAAATCACTATTAAAAATCAATTTTGTCTCGAGTAGCGACTGTGAACTTTAACCGTGACTGTGTCGAGACCTGTGCTATTAATACTCTAAAGTGCCTCCATCACAAGGGTAATTGAACATAAATTACACACAGTTACTCCGTTTTGAAGCCGCAGCCGTTTTCTGCCTCTGATAGCATAATGTGGAACGATCTTTGACCTGCTACTAATAAGCAGCGGTTCAGGTTGCGTCAGATTGATGAGAGTGTGGCGGAGGTGAGGGGCTCTATTTAAGTCTTACACCAAGACACAGCAAACCTACTAAGTTACCTAGTTACTTGCTTGCTTACTTTATTTGCTTACTTTACTTACTTTACTTACTTGCTAATGTTACTCGCTAACATTACTTGCTTTATTGCTTACTTAACTTACTTTACTTGCTAGCTTTACTTGCTTACTTTGTTTGCTTTTCATTTAATTGCTTACTTAACGTCATTACTTGCTTTGCTTACTGTCCTTTATTTACTTACTTAATTTACTTAACTTACTTTACTTGCTTGCTTCAAGTGCTTGCTTAACTTAATTGCTTACTTTAGCTGGTTACTTTGCTTTACTTATTTCATTTGCTTACATTACTTGCTTACTTTGCTTTACTTGCTTACTTTACTTACTATGCTTTCTTACTTTACTGGCTTACTTTGATTTACTTACTTTACTTGCTTACTTTTCTTACTTGCTTACTTTGTTTACTTGGTTACTTACTTTGCTTGCTTACTTTAATTTACTTGCTTACTTTACTGGCTTACTGTACTTACTTTGCTTGATTACTTTATTTGCTTATTTACTTGCTTACTTTACTCTCTTTACTTACTTTACTTAATTACTTTACTTACTTGCTTATTTTGCTTACTTGCTTACTTTGCATACCTGCTTAATTCATTGGCTTACTTTGATTTACTTGCTTACTTTACGTTCTTTACCTTCTTTACTTTACTTTACATACTTGCTTACTTTAATTGATTACTTTGCTTACTTGTTTACTTTACCTAGTTTACTTGCTTACTTTACTTACCATTCTTGCTTACTTTACTTGCTTATTTTACTTACTTGCTTACTTTACATACTTGCTTACTTTAATTGATTACTTTGCTTACTTGTTTACTTTACCTAGTTTACTTGCTTACTTTACTTACCATTCTTGCTTATTTTACTTGCTTATTTTACTTACTTGCTTACTTTACTTGCTTGCTTACTTTACTTGGTCACTTTACTTGCTTGCTTACTTTACTTATTTTACTTGCTCACTTTGCTCGCTCACTTTACTTGCTTACGTTACTTACTTTACTTGCTCACTTGCTTATTTTACTTGCTCACTTACTTTATTTGCTCACTTTACTTTACTTGCTCCATTTACTTGCTAACTTTATTTGATTACTTTGCTTACTTGGTTACCTGCTCACTTTGCTTACTTGCTTACTCTTCCTGCTTACTTTACTTGCTTGCTTTACTTGCTTAGTTTACTTGCTTAATTTACTCGCTTACTTTACTTGCTTACTTTACTTGCTTACTTTACTTGCTTACTTTACTTGCTTACTTCACTTGCTTACTTCACTTGCTTATTTCACTTGCTTACTTCACTTGCTTACTTCACTTGCTTACTTCACTTGCTTACTTTACTTGCTTACTTTACTTGCTTAATTTTCTTGCTTACTTTACTTGCTTACTTCACTTGCTTACTTTACTTGCTTAATTTACTTGCTTAATTTACTTGCTTAATTTACTTGCTTACTTTACTTGCTTACTTTACAGAAATAAACAGGGAAAAACAAAAGCAAACCAGCTATTAGAAATTATTTAATAAAACTATTGTGTTTAGAACTTCAACTGTACAGTTAGACAGACAGCGTGGAGAGAAAAAAGAGAGAAGAATGAAAGAGAGAAGAGAATAAGCAAATAATTATACTAATAAATAAACAAATAACTAATAGATAAATAACTGGCATGGCAAACATGATGCTGGACAGAGGTCAGACGGGTGCCAGAGCACCGGGATGTTGCAGTCACATCATTTGTGCACCAAAAACCACAAAACCGAAACGCAGACATAATAATATCCAAGCACACATGCTCAGGTATGAAGCGCACCACTGTTCCTCATGCCTCCATTTAAAGTAAGAAAAGACTTATTGAAAATCAGGACATGACGACAAAGCCTTCTCTAATGGAAAGCGTCTGTAAACACGCTGCTGAAGAATGCTTTAATGGATTAGTTAAACAATCTGTTATCAATTTATCACCTTCATGTCCTGACTTTCCTTCTTCTGTTCAACACAAACAGAAATGTGAAGAATTCTGCTGGTCGCTTTTTTTTTTCTTTCTTTTTTTTGCATACAAATTCACTGGAAAAATAAACAAATAAATAAACATAAATAAATAAACATAAATAAAGAAAGAAAGAAAGAAAGAAAGAATAAATAAATAAATAAATAAATAAATAAATAAAAGAAAGAATGAATAAATAAATAAATAATAAAAATAAATAAATAAATAAACAATAAAAATAAATAAATTAATAAATTAATAAATAAATAAATAAACAATAAACAAAGAAAGAAAGAATAAATAAGTAAATAAAAAAATAAATAAATAAATAAATAAATAAATGTTTCTAGTTTAAATATCCCAAAATTCTTAAATCAAAAAGCATAGCAAACAAGCAAAAAAAAAAAAAAAAATGAAATAATGCTTCAAATTAAAGTGAGTTGTGTCTTCAAACAAGCAAAATAATCTGACAGTGGGGTAAAAAAAAAATATTCTTATGTCACAAAGGAAAACTAGATAATTAAATGCACTTTGTATTGTGTGCAGTGATGGATATACTCTATTATATTCGGTCATACATTGATACATAAAAAGTTAGCATATTATCCTACATGATAAATATCACACTCCTGTTCGGGACCATAAGCACATAACAGAATTTAATATTTTAATGAAATATCCTTTAAAAAACCCAGTATGTATGACGTATGTGGCAGTTTAAGGCCAGCTAAAATATATAGACTGAGCTATCTGCTTAACACAGAGCATAATGTAAAATTGGCGTCAGTTAGTTTAATGTGCGTGTTCACTCCATTGAGCAGAACATCATTTACTGATAAAACAATCTACTCCCTAAACTCTGGCAGAACCTGAGGCTCGGATACAGCACAAGTGTTACAAAAACCTTAATGTGAGAAAGATAAGAGCAAATATTAATCATACAAATACACACACTCTCACTCTATTTCACACACACACACACACACACACTCGTAAAGCTATCATAATGGGGACTTCCCAGTATAAATGTAATGTTTTATACTGGACAGACTGTGCATTATCTCTCCTTACCCCTGTATAATCTGCACTTTTACGTACGTAATATACTTAAATACAGTTGAAATATGAATCATTAGACCCCCTTGATATTTATATTTCCCCAATTTCTCTTTAATGGAGAGATGATTGTTTTAACACGTTTCTAAACATGATAGTTTTAATAACTAATTGCTAATAACTAGAAGCACCTATAGTAATTTTGAAAAATCTAGTTTTTCTTTGCAGACCTGAGTGTTATTCTGGATGATGGCTTGAGATTTGATGAACAGATTAATGCAGTGGTTAAATCCTGCTTCTTTCAGCTTTGACTCTTAAAAACAGTCAAATCTTTTCTATCTAGACAAAATGTTGAAAAATAATTCATGCTTTTATTACCACTCGTCTGGACTATTGTAACTCGCTATACTTTGAGATTAGTTAGACAACCTTTTCCCATTTACAATTAGTTAAAAATGCTGCTGCAAGGCTTTTAACCGGTCCCAAGAATCATGAGCACATGACACCAGTTTCACGCTCTTTGCACTGGTTGTCTGCGCACTATCGAGTCCCTTTTAAAATCCTTCTCTTTGTTTTTAAATCTCTAAATGGCCTGGCACCTTCTTATCTGTCAGACATGTCGATTGAGCATCAGTCTGGGGTGCATTTCCCAAACAACGACGTAACTCGTGGCTGAATTATTATAGTGCGATGCATGGTTTGGAAAAAAGAACAATGTAGTGATGAGTGTTTCCCAAAGCGCATAGTTTCTCTGTCACAGATCCATCACTTAAACCACGTTAGTTATAACGTAAAACGCTCATAATGATGCTCTAAACGGGGTGGAGGAACAACTTCTTTAGAGAACAATCTCATCATTTTTTTGTGCAAATTATATTGTTTAAATATTTGTTTAAAAAAATCCATATTAGTTTTGGTAAAAACATGCACTCGCTTTCCATATTGATTGAAATATATGTAAACGGCACTTATACGGTCTGTGTTGGCTTTACAAATATTATTGAGAATATTGCAGTCTATTCTAAAACATAAAATCACTTACAAAAGCTAAGACTATTCTAATATTATATATGAATCATATAAATAAATAAAGAGGCGATTATTATTAAATAAAATTGTTATATTTATTATTCATAAGGAAATTAGTTTTTAAGGAAATAATTATTATAATAAGGAAAAAACTACTTACTCCTACTTTAATAATAATATTATTAATATTGATGATGATGATGATGATGATGATTATTATTATTATTATCATTATTATTATAGTATTTTTTTAATGTCTATTTTTACAATTTGACACATGCAAACACTGCAGAAATGTTCAAACCAGCAGGTCCACGGCATATACAGTGCAGATACTTAATAAGTAAACTACTATAAATGAAAAGCATTAACACGTGCAATGTTTTTTTTTTTTTGTTTTTTTTTCACAAGCTTTGGAGTCGTAATGTAAATTCTGCTTTTAAATAATAGGTCAATAGCTGTCGTCATGAGACACGGGTGTGTTCAAAATGACATCAATGTTTTCAAAGTGCACTGCGAAGGGAACGCAATGGTAAACATGAAGATCGCTAAAACTGAACTTTAAAAATGCTTTAAAAAGCAAATTTCACCTAAGACAGATGACCTTAATGTTTTTTTTAAACAATCATTCCAAGTTTCAATGATAGAATGCTCTAAATGAATAGGGTACAGCTGGGAATAGCACACAGCCAGGATCTATGTTTCTAACTACAGCTCCAGAGGTGTAGTTGCAAGCATACAAGTTTGCGGCGCAGTTTCAACGAACTAAGTTTGTAAACTTGCGACCTTAGTTGGTTATCAATGATTTTTGGAAACCCACCCTAAGTCGGTCTCTTTAGTCATCTGACCAGAGGTTGTTAAGTTGTATCGCTAAGTCGAGGCTGAAAGGCAGAGTTGACTGTGCCTTCGCAGTAGCTGGTCCTAGATTGTGGAATGCTCTGCCCCTCTGTACAAGATCTGTTTCATCTCATGAAAACGTACCTCTTTAATTTAGCATTTTATCAATAAAAATAGTCTGTTCTAGCTATAATTTTATATTTTAATGCACACACACATTTGATTTCCTACTATTTTTGGACTCCTTCTTTCCTAAAGGAGGTTTGCATTATTATTCATCATTTCTCTGAATCTTTCTGTTCAACACTCTCGCAGTTCATCCATTATACCCTTGATTTTGACTTAATGGAAAATTTGACATGTTTAATCACGAGCTGAGCTGAAATATAGTTTCTGAGACCTTCAGCTAATAATGGAGACGGCAGTTTCCTAAAGCAACATTTTCTCAGAGCAACACATGAAAGGTCATGCAGGAAATCCCATCTCTTCTCCTGGGTTTATTAACACCACTAGGGTCTGGTTGTGCACAGAACAGAACATCCAGACTACACACGATGAGACAAAATTCTAGCGACAAGCAATTTGTCTGTCTGCGTTGATCAGTCACTATAGAAGTTGTGTTACTATAGTACTGTAGAATTGCACACAACAGATCAGTTACTTTAGTTGTTGTGTTACCATAGCAACTATAGAATCGCCACAACAGATCAATCACTATAGCTGTTGTGTTACCATATCAACTGTAAACCGCCACAACAGATGATTGACTGTAGCTATTGTGTTACCATAGCAACTTTAGAATCACCACAACAGATCAATCACTATAGTTGTTGTGTTACCATAGCAACTGTAGAACCGTCACAACAGATGAGTAAATGTAGCTGTTGTATTACCATAGCAACTGTAGAATTGCCACAACGAATCAATTACTGTAGCTGTTGTGTTACCATAGCAACTGTAGAATTGCCACAAAAGATCAATCATGACAGTTGTTGTGTTACCATAGCAACTATAAAATCGCCACAAAAGATCAATCACACTAGTTGTTTTTAACATAGCAACTGTTGAATCGCCACAACAGATCAATTACTATAGTTTTTTTTGTTACTATAGCAACAATAGAATCACCACAACAAATCAATCACTATATTTGGTTACCATAGCAACTCTAGAATCACCACAACAGACCGATTACTATAGCTGTTGTGTTACCATAGCAACTATAAAATCGCCACAAAAGATCAATCACAATAGTTGTTGTTAACATAGCAACTGTAGAATCACCACAACAGATCAGTCGTGATAATTGTTTTGTTACCATAGCAACTGTAGAATCACAAAAGTATGTTTCTCTGACTATGTATTATTACATCATTTCATTTTGTATGTTACGCTGAATGATGATTATTTTACTCATATTTTGACATTTTAGTATCTCAAATGTTATTTGAAACCTTTAAAACAGACACTTTCTTGCATTTATATATGTGTATATACAGTAATATCCACATGGAAAGCTCTCTTCATCTGTTATTCACTTTTTCAAGCTGTTACAGTTAATTATATCTTAAAACAGATGAAAACTCTAAATTAAAATAATGAGAGCACAAGGAATATGCAAACACCTAATATCAACGTGACACTTGTACACAAGTTTATTAATTAAAAAATTATGTGAGTTAAGAAACAAAAATAAAACTAGAAAATCTTGAAAAAACACCCAAGTTAAATAAAAAACAACACAAAAAAAATTTGATATAAAGAGAAAAATAAATTGTCTCCTCCAGAACGATCATAGCAAAAATGAGCATATTTCAATACATAATTAAATGGTTGTTTTTAATGCCAGCAGTAACTAAATTTCCCAAAAGAAAATACTCCAGCGTGAAACAAATGCCAAAAGATAAAATAAAATATTCTCATTTCTATACAGGACACACTGACTTTTAACCTTTAGATTTCTTTCCCTCTCTTATTTGGTTGCAAACCCCCAACGTAAATAAAATACCAATTAAATACACATTAATCCTACAGCAAGCACAAAGCAAGCACCGCAGGCTCATTTATTAAAGTCACCGATGGATATCAGACCTCATAAATTCATTAAGCTCCTACAACTAGACAGGAGAAAGCTGGCTCTGTTTACTAAATTAGGAAGACTAGAATTACTGGTTCACTTGGGGTTTGGGTATAGACCTCAGTGGGTTTTCTCAGACAGAGAAACAGACAAACCAAACTTCACCTGAAGATTAAATAGAGAAGTGTTGTTGTTTTTTTAATAAATAATATTTATAAATGTGGGTGGCATGATGGCTCAGTGGTTAGCACTGTTGCCTCACAGCAAGAAGTTTGCTGGTTCGAGTCCTGGCTGGGTCAGTTGGCATTTTTGTGTGGAGTTTGCATGTTCTCCTCGAGTTGCCGTGGGTTTCCTCCGGGTGCTTCAGTTTCCCTGTGTGTTTGTGTGTGTGTGTGTGTGTGTGTGTGTGTGTGTGTGTGAATGAGTGTGTATGGGTGTTTCCCAGTACTGGGTTGCACCTGGAAGGGCATCTGTTGTGTAAAACATATGCTGGATAAGTAGGTGGTTCATTCCATGGTAGTGACACCTGATAAATAAAGCCGAAGGAAAATTAAATTAAATTAAATATGTATTGTATTTGATCATGCAATCATCCTTTTTTATTGTAAAAAAAAAAAACATTAAAAGAATTTAAATGTACACAAATTTATAATATTTTATTACATTTTTATATTTTTGATTTGGATCACTTTCTGATTTTAAAAAGTGATTAATTCTGCAATGGTTTGTCAATAGGTTTAAATCAGGGGTGCCCAAACTCGGTCCTGGAGGGCCGGTGTCCTGCATAGTTTCTGTAATTTAAAAACGTTATTTTACGGTAAATTTCTGTCATTTAATATCTGTTATTTTAAAGGTAAATTTCTGTAAATTAATATCTGTTATTTTACGGTAAATTTCTGTAAATTAATATCTGTTATTTTACAGTAAATTTCTGTAATTTAATATCCATTATTTCACAGTAAATTTCTGTAATTTAATGGACGTTATTTTACTTCTTTTTTTTCCGACACCACAGTTGCCGGAAATAAACCATCAAATTATGCATTTTTTTACAGTGTGGTGCAGGTGTGTTTAAATGAGGTTGGAACTAAAATATGCAGGACACCGGCCCCCCAGGACCGAGTTTGGACACCCCTGGTTTACCCCTGACTGTTTTAAGAAGCAAACAATTAAAAACGTGCTAAAATAAACTATACTCCCTACTTGGGAACAGCACTTATTTAAAAAAATATTTTGTCTTCAAACTTTACATTATTAGTTGTTATTTTTCTCAAAATAGTTTTTATAAAAATTTAAATATACTACTAATAATAATAAAATAATAATATTTATTAATTTTTTTTTCGGCTTAGTCCCTTTATTATTCTCGGGTCACCACACCGGAATGAACCACCACCTTATGCAGCATATGTTTTATGCAGCGGGTGCCCTTCCAGCTGCAACCCATCACTGGAAAACACACATTCACTAAGGACAATTTAGCCGACTCAACGCCCTAACCCATGCCAACACGGGGAGAACATGCAAACTCCACACAGAAAGGCCAACTGAACCAGCCGAGGCTTGAACCAGCGACCTTCTTGCTGTAAGGCGAACGTGCTGCCCACTGCGCCACAATAAAAACAAGTTTCAGTCCCTTATAAAAAAAAAATATGAGGGTGTAGTAAGTCGTCCAGATCAAAACAAACCAAATGCATTATGAGGTTTTAAAAGGTATTATAAAACATCAAGGTAAATATTATATTCATATAATATTATATATATATTTTTTTTCTCCCTTTCACCCTAAAAAAGTGCCTCATATATAGTTTTCATTCTCCTCATGATCTCAACGTGATATTAAATGTGACTCTTTAACTTCTCCCTGTGGTGCTCATATAAATGTGTACGAGCTGTAAAACAGGAAGGAAGAGCTTTTCAGCCCGTCAAGTGAATATTCACCCGCTTGTTTCTTTTGGCTCCGTCCATCAGCAAAACAAACTCTGATACAGAGGAAGTCACCCCTAAAATAGCCGATCCTGCTCGGCTCTTCAGACGTGCTGTGTGGCCGAGTGAAAGAAACCCTGTGGATTAACCTCCGCGTTTCACTGCACACACCAACACCACAACTCAACAATGGCTATTTCAAAGAGCCAGAGATCCAGCGTCAGCTTTTAAATCTAAAGTGCTGCTTATCCAGAAACACGAGCTTGGAAAACGAGGAGTGTGAAGATCTATGGCTTTTTTATCTATGGCCAAGATGTTGAGTCTCTACACACGTGACACCATTAGAGATATACAGTCCTGCAACTTTAACCACAGTCAGTCTGAGCTCTCTGGCAGAAGACTTATGTAACCATTAGGTCGAGGGATGTACAGTAGTTCACACACACATCAGATGTCATTTTCTCACTATATTTTCAAGAATATTCTATAAAATATTTCCCGATAAGACACCATCTAAAATGTCCTTCTGTATAACAAGTTAATCAAAAACATATTATTAATGATAATATTAATTCTAGTACTAAAAAAAAATAAAATTATATATATATATATATATATATATATATATATATATATATATATATATATATATATATATATATATATATATATATATATACATAAGGCTGGGTGATATTGCTGTTCGATATCAATAATTATTGATTTTTTTTAACAATGCATTTAGGATTATTACTATATTTTAACCGCTTCATTTTAATTTGCCAACATTACTGAGGCAAACAGTTTTAATAGTCAAAAACTAAAATATTTAAACAAAATATCTGATCTTTTTATAATAAAATTAACAAGTGTTAAAGTGCCTTTTAAACTTGACAAATAAAATATTACTAAGGTTGTGTGATGGAAAAGATAGATCAACATCTGTAAGGTGTCAATGATAATGATCCAGTAAACCTTAAACTCTGTCAACAAAACAAATTATTATAATCAAATGGGAGCTTTCAAGTAAAGAAGCCATCCATCATTACTCAAATACATACTGAACATTACAAATAGTGAAGTTGGATGACTATATAACCCCTATGCTAAAAGCTCTTTCAGATGGGAAACTAGTGTCTGGGATGCACAAGAAAAGAAACCAAAAAGCCACTCTGGCAACATCCTTGTTTATGTACAATCTCCTCACTGCTCCTATATGGCACTCATTTTCAAACACACACACACACACACACACACACACACACACACACACACACACACACACACACACACACACACACACACACACACACACACACACACACACACACACACACACACACACATATATAGTAATAATTATAACATATAAAAAAATAACACAATTTATTTATTTATTTATATGTAATACAAACTGATACTTAAATCAAAACTATACGAAACTTTCTTTTGCATACATATTATATATATATATACACTTTTTTTTTTCAAATATATATACATGCCAAACAATTAATAAAATAGAAAACAATATGAAGACAAAATAATTAGTTAGTAAATATAAGTGTTTAAAAATTTACTGAAAAAAACTTTTCTTTATTAAAGTGGACTATGGAAATTTGGAAAAACTAATAATAATTAATTTAACAGAAGGGTTAATCATTTGTCTCCAACTATAGATATATATATATATATATATATATATATATATATATATATATATATATATAKAGAGAGAGAGAGAGAGAGAGAGAGAGAGAGAGAGAGAAAGAGAGAGAGAGAGAGAGAGAGAGAGAGATAGTTCTTGTATATATTTGAATGCATGTGCATTAGAATAAGTATGTTATTTTATTTACATAAATTAAAGTAATGTACAGTAAAATGCCTTTATAAAATGTCAGATGCCAACCAACACCAAAATGGAATGTCTGTTTTTTTACTCATAAAAATAAAAATATGTATCATACTAATGTACTTAAGTGCAATATTACATTCAATTCAGTTGATGTTTATTTCTATAGCACTTTTACAATGTAGATTGTGTCAAAGCAGCTGAACACAGAAGCTCTAGAAGTTCAGGAGTTGGAAGTTCAGTTTAGCTCAGTTCAGTGTGGTTTAATATTCACTGCTGAGAGTCCAAACCAATGACTGTAAAAAATATGGACGACGCGACAGCCCTTTTTCCCATTGAACGCCTTGAGGGCAAAACGCCTGCTTGACGGGCACAAACTGTTGCAAAAGACTGCTGAAATTGGAGCCAGACATGCGCAGAAGGATTGTCTGATGGAGCCAGAGGAGGAGCCGCGAAAATGAGCGGAGTCGAGCTTCCAATCAAACGCTTTATGTAAAATCAACTACGCCCCCCGAACTTCTCAGCATGCGTTTGCTGTCATATCAACACAAATTGATGTAATAACGTTAACAAATATGAGGGTTTTATATATTCAATCGCGCCAGCTCCAGGCCGCAGCGCATAACTTACTCGCGGCGTCGCGGGCTGATTCCGGCTCGCATGCCGCAGCGCCTGCTCGCTCGGCCGCCGCATGTGGCTCGATTGACTCGGACTGGAATCGGGCAGTGAGTCCAGGCATCCGGAGTAGGTCCAGCAGAGGTAACGTTAGTCAGTCTGAGCTCTAAGAGATAAGTCTCCGGCAGGCGAGAATCTAGCCGGAACTGTGTTTTGTTATCTGGGTGGCTAGGTGTGTATCAGCAAACTAATAAAGCCCGAAAAAAGCTCTGAACTTAGCGAATAAACAGTGTTCCACCAGATCATGTATGTCAGAAACTATAGTTTACTGCTGAACTCATTTTGTCATGGTAAAATAACACAGAAATCGAATAATAACATTTCAGTCTACTTCAGTCTCCTGCCGAAGCTCAGACGCCGCGCTTTGAGAAACTGTCAATCACAGCTGTCAATCACGATGACACGCCCAGCATTAAATTACTGCTAAAAACAAACTGTTTACAAAAATGAAGATCTGCACCTATTTCAGCACAATAACCAGTGCCTTAATCCACCAGAACTATCTTTCGGGACATTTTATTGCAAGTGTAATATTTTTTTTTATTTGGGCTCAAGTCTCCTTCATTAACACGGAGGAGGCGGGCTTTATGACTTGTACTGCAGCCAGCCCCCAGGGGGCGATCTAACGGCCGAAACCTTCACTCAAACGTAGGCTTGCGGCACACTTGGTCCAAACACTGAAGAGCAAATCCAACCATGGGAAGCTCCACAAGTCCCAATTATATTTTGAAATATCAATGAAAACAAATGTCTTGAGTTTTCAGCATTGTTAATTTTAAAAATGTTGAAAACAATGCTGTGGAAACATGTTTTTTTTTTTTTCAAGATGCTTTGAAAAGTTCAACTATATTAAATAAACATATTTGGTAACATTAGAAATCTCCTTACTGTCTCCTTTGACCAATAAATTCACCAGTGCCAAATAAAAGTATCCATTTCTTTAAAAAAACAAAAAGATCCCAGTTAAAATTAAAAAAAGAAATGCCAGGACATTGTGTTCCACAGCAATAAAACAAGTAATTTGGGATTGAAGCAACATGTAATTGTGCAAATGATGAACAATCACTTGAAACTGCGATTAGATATCTACACCCTGGATTCCCCCTTTCTCTCATAAAAGCATCTCTTCATAAAGCAGCTGATAGTTTAAGCGTCAGAGATTAGCTCTCCGTTTCCTGAAACAAACGATAAAAGATCACAGCACATCGACACCAGCCGTGCCTGTTCCTGGATAATCCCTGGACAAACAGAAGCCACCTTTGACTGGACAAGAATGTTATCGGGATTCACTCTTTCCAGAATTCCAGAGCGAGCGAGCGAAAGCGGACCCCACACAGACCCCTGCGCACCTCCAGCTCAATCTGCAGTCTTTCATCAGACCGAGACTCGCTTGATGAAGACGGATGAACACCAGCACACCACACTTCATCTTCTGGCCTGTCAAATATGGTAACTGCATCCTCATGTTCCTGCACAATTAGCCTGAATTACTGCTCATTCAGCTAAAACAAGCTCAATACTGGAGTCCACATCTAAACACTGATGTGCTGTTGAACCACACTACAGTAGTATAGAATTTAATCTGTTGTGGTGATTATATAGTTGCTATGGTAACAAAACAACTGTAGTGGTTGATCTGTTGTGGTGATTTTACGGTTGCTAGGGTAACACAACAACGGTAGTGATTGATCAGTTGTGGTGATTCTATAGTTGCTATGGTAACACAACAACTGTAGCGATTGATCTGTTGTGGTAATTTTACAGTTGCTAGGGTAACCCAAGAACTGTAGCGATTGATCTGTTGTGGTGATACTATAGTTGCTAGGGTAACACAAAAACTGTAGCGATTGATCTGTTGTGGTGATTCTATAGTTGTTAGGGTAACACAACAACTGTAGCGATTGATCTGTTGTGGTTATTCTATAGTTGCTATGGTAACACAACAACTGTAGCGATTGATCTGTTGTGGTGATACTATAGTTGCTAGGGTAACACAACAACTGTAGCGATTGATCTGTTGTGGTGATTCTATAGTTGCTATGGTAACACAACTGTAGCGATTGATCTGTTATGGTGATTCCATAGTTGCTGTGGTAACACAACAACTGTAGTGATAGATCTGTTGTGGTGATTCTATAGTTGCTAGGGTAACACAACAACTGTGGTGATTGATCTGTTGTGGTGATTCTATTGTTGTTATTTCAACACAACACCTATCGTGATTCATCAGTTGTGGCAATCCTATAGTTGCTATGGTGACACAACAACTATAGTGATTGATCTGTTACAGCGATTCTACAGTTGCTATGGAAACACTAACACTATGGTAATCAATCTGTTGTGGGAATTCTACAGTTGCTATGGTAACATAATTATAGTGAATGGTCTGTTGTGGTGATTCTATAGTTACTATGGTAACAACAACATTAGTAATCGATCTGTTGTGGTGATTCTATAGTTTCTTAGGTTAACACAACCACTACAGTGATTGATCTGTTGTGGCGATTGTATAGTTGCTATGGTAACACAATAACTAGAGTAACTGATCTGATGTGGCGATTCTATTGTTGCTATGGCAACCAAACAACCATAATGATTGATCTGTTGTGGCAATTCTATTGTTTCTATGGTAACACTAACACTAATATTTGACCTCTAATGGCGATTCTATAGTTGCTATGGTAACAGCAACTATAGTGATTGTTCTGTTGTGGTAATTCTTTAGGTGTTGTAGTTGTTGAGAGAGTGTCAGACACTCAGCTTGAGCATCTGAACAGAACTCATAAATATTAATGTGCCTTCCAAATAGGGTCAAAACCAACCAAATCCTATAGGGCTAACTCCTGGGACTCTAAATGGTCCTGTAAAACTGTTTCTGGAGAATTTGAGTGCATACCTAAGCCACATACTCACTATGTAGATATCAGAGAATGATTTAATATACTGCCCTAATGCAATCTAAAGCACCTTTAAGTGTTTCACACAACTTTTCAATGGTTTTTAAATTTAAACAGGTTTAAGGTTGAATGATTCAGTTATTTATTTGGTCACATTTAAAGTTTTTAACAAGCCAGATCTTCCCACTCATGATTTATTAACGGTGTCTAATCGAAGCTGAAGTGTTTCTAAGGAGGAAGAGTGGCATTACTAGTGTTTTCAGATGTGCACACACACTCCTCAGTCTGTATTTGATGATAAGCCAGTTACTCAGCGGTGCAGAATTCAGACGGCATGCGCTGCCAGACTGCATTTCATGAACTCTGACATCCTGAACTGTAGTACGTCTTTTGACAGCATGCGTGTCCTGGCTTAAAAAAAAAAAAAAAGGCTTTTATTTTCCTTGCTTGTTTTTTAACCATTGCACCATAATATTATTTCAGCCGACTGGGTCTAAAACAGAGCCAAGCAGATCACACGAGCGTCTGCAAATACTAATCTGTAGCTGCTTTACATCCGTCAGTGTAATTGAGCTGGACGGAGAATGAAGAGGAGAATGGAAAAAGGCGGAGAAAAGCACGTGGGATTTAATCGCTTTGAAAGAAGAAAAGCGTTTGATCATTGAGTGTGCTGTTCATGACTTAAGCTTGAAAGACATCATGCTTGATTATTATATGCTTTTTAAAAAGGAAACTGCAACCTGCTTTATTACTGCAAAAGTCATCATTATGTCAACTCAACCAGAAACAACCATGCATAAAACAAGTTACAGTAACAAACCAGTCCAAGTTAGTAACATACACAAACATTTACACTGCTTTTCTTACTTAGAGTTGTCTTGTTTTCAGTCCAAATATCTAAAAGTTCTTAAATTAATAAGCATTTTCTAGACAAGAAAAAATAGATTTGGTATTTAGTGTGTTTTGGGGTTTATTTACAGTTGTGAATTGCATTATGGGATGTTGATCTCTGCTCTGTTGACTTCACCAAAGAGCTTAGAATGACCAAGAGGCGACACTCAATAGAACGTCCCATTGCAACAGCAGCGCCCAGCAACAGCCCCGGATTCCTCCATTTTGGAGTGAAAGTGAACGGCCGTCCATTGGATCTCATTACTTTCGCGATGGCAAGCAGCTGCTGTGTTTTTTATTTATTTATTTAAAAAGCGCATTAAAGCTGAGATACAACCTGAAAGACGACAATACAACACTTACTATCACAAACATCAGCACTTTTAATAGTTTATTTTACAGACTTATAATATGCTGCTGCTCTATTGGAGTTTTCATTCCAAAATGACTGCCGGGTCCTCTAGTGGCTGTTTCCCAAATTACACTAAAGTGTCGCCTCAAGGTCATTCTAAGCTCTTTGACTATACTAGCCAGCAGTGGTGACTGTAACTAATTACAAACACTCAAATGACTGTAATTGAGTAGTTTTTCTCAGAAATGGTAAAATTGAAACCTAAAATCAACCAAATATTATGTGTGGATGCTGCCACTATGATGTCTATCAGACGTTGGATTTTGGTTGCCATACCTGACGAATAAATATCAGTATTTGACGTCAATATGACGTTGGTTTAAGATGTTGACTCAACGTTGGATTTTAGTCACTTTCTAACAACCTAAAATCAACCAAATATCAACATCATTTGACGTCTAAATACCGTTGTCTTTCAATGCTGGCTAGACATTGAATTTTGGTCACCTGACATCACAACCTAAATCTAACCTAATATTAATGTCTTATGACGTTGTGTACCTGCTGGGCAATAATTAAAGAATCACTACAGAGTCTTACGTTTACACACACATCCACAAGTTACATGTAAATGCATCAACTTTTAACAGCTTAATACTCACTACTCATGAGTACTTTTAAAAGGGCTACTTTTTACTCCTAATTTGGTTAACATTTACAACAGGTACTTTTACTCTACTCACACTACATTTTTAGGCAAGTGATGGTACTTTTACTTGAGTATGCTTTTTCAGTACTCTTTCCACCAATGGTTTTGGGGTTTATTTACAGTTGTGAATTGCACTATGGGATGTTGATCTCTGCTCTGTTGACTTTACTAGAGACTTTACTCGCTATTTTTTCTTATCTATAGCGATTGGCTGAGTTGTCTTTTGATTCCTGTCCAATCAAATCGCGCATAGAAGCATCATAATGAACTACCTCAAGACATGGGCGATTTATAATTGCAGCAAAATGTCAAAGAAAACGTCCAAAATCTTTACACACATTGACCCAGAGACGGTTTAGATGCAAGTCACTGATGAGAAGATGACGGATGTTTACTGTATGATGACCGAAATGGCTTTAAACACCCAGCAGGCACAGGACGTCAACCAACCCAATCTCATTCTGAAAACGTAGCTCCATGGATGTTTCTGGAGACCACGATTTACGTGGCCGGAGGTACGTATGGCTGCATTTCATTTTTCGAGCAGACACTACGGGGCGGTGTGACGCCACTCTTCGTCTTCGCGCTCGCCGGCTGACGGCTCACCTCCGTGTGGAGGGCTTTCCCGCCGCAACCAGTTTGTCCGCTTAGCTCGTAGTGTAGTTGTTGGCGGAGAGGAGGCCCGGAGGAGGAGGAGGAGGAGCCGGCCACGGCGATGACCGGGTTCGAGTCTGGGGAAGAGCGGTTCCAGAAATCAGGTAAGATGAAAAACAGAATCCAAAAAATAAAAGCGAACGAGTTCATGACGGGGCGAGAATGCACTGAAATCCAAACATTCTGTCAAAAACGCACGAGGGCTTTTGTTTGTCTTTCCTGGACGGCTTTTGTAAATCGTAGCTTGGGTTAAGGGAAGGAGGAGGAGGAGGGTGGCTGGGTTGGCTGATTGGCCGGCCGCCCAGTCGGTTGTTCAGTCATTCAGTCAGTCAGTCAGTCAGTCCGACAGACGGTCGCTCGACAGCGGCCTCCGGCAGCTTTTCACGCGAGAACAGCACGGGCGCGAACAGCCCGTTTTTCAGAAACGTCCACGGGGCTACGTTTCCACAACGAGCCTGGGTTGACGTCAAAATGATGTCAGATTGACATTTTATCCTAACATCATGAGGACATTGCATTTTGTTTGGAAATGAAAATCGGGTTGACGTCAGAACTCAACATCAATGTCCAACCTAAAATCAACCAAATATTAACGTCTAATGATGTTACAGCTTGACGTTGTGTGGACGTTACCACTATGATGTCTATCAGACATTGTATTTTGATTGCCATACCTGACGAATAAATATCAGTATTTGACATTAATAGGATGTTGGGTTAAGATGTTGGCTCGATGCTGGATTTTAGTCACTTTCTAACAACCTAAAATCAACCAAATATCAACATCATTTGACGTCATTATTGGACATCTAAATAACGTTGTCCTTAGATGCTGGCTAGACATTGAATTTTGGTCACCTGACATCACAACCTAAATCTAACCAAATATTGACGACTTATGATGTTGTGTGCGGTCTTGGCAATCACTAAATGCACTACAGAATGTTACGTTTACACACATCTACAAAATACATGTAAACACATCAGCTTTTTACAGTGTAATACTCACTACTCTTGAGTACTATTGAAAGGGCTACTTTTTACTCATACTTTAAGTAATACCTACAACCGATACTTTTACTCCACTTACACTACATTTTTAGGCAAGTGATGGCACTTTTACAGTATTAATGGTAATAATGGTACAATTAAAGTATGACTTTTCAGTACTCTTTCCACCACTGCTAGCCAGTTTAACAAAGTGACCTTTAGTGAAATTTCAGAAGCTTAAAGTAATATAATGTATAAGAAATCATTTATAAAGAAATAAGTGTGTAAAATATCAGAAAATGTGCTGCAGTTTATTACAATGTTTTTCTGTAGCGTGATATACAATAACCCAGACGATATAGCACTGCAGACTATTAAAAAGTCACTTTTTCGACCTATTCACAGTTAAAAGTTGTTGGCCGATATCTCAAGCTCCCATAAAGCAAGTCAAAAGCAGAAATAAATAGGGAAAAAATAAAAACATGAACCATAAATGTAGAGTGTAGAAGCACAGATCCTCCTTTAAATAGCTCCCGAGGGTCTGTCGGACTTCCTGTCATTAAATAGACAGCAAAAGCCCACGACCATCATCCCGATGTGTGCAGTCCACCTGAACATCTGCAAAACCCCGCCAGACGCTGCTTGAGAGAGAACCTCCTGAACAGAGCCGTCCGTGTTGACGTAAATCAGCTTTCTGACAGCTAAAGTGCTCGACGTAATGCTTTTAATGCCACGGCTCTGTTATTATAAAGCTCCGACTCTGAAAATAAAGAGTTACAATCTTATTTCTAGCCCTATTGGTTTTATTTTAAGCATACAGTACTGTGCAGGATCAGATTGTGTGAGATTATTGTAGTTGTTTTAAAGATTATTCATCTTTTTTTAACTGCAAATGTTGGTTAATTGCAATCACACTGCCAAAAACGCTTCTCTTCCCAACAGTTTTTGTCTTATTTCTAGTCCAAAGATCTAAATATTCTTACATTAAGAAGCATTTAATAGCCAAGCAAAAAAATAAACTACTTTAGTAATTAATATTAAGTGATTTGTGTTTAAAACAAGGAGTTTTTCCTTTGTATTTAGCTTGTTTTGAGGAAAACTCACCAAATTTTGACTTAATATTTCCAAAAACAAGACAATATTGTTTGCTTGTCTAGAAAATGCTTCTTGATTTCATTTTAATGTAACAAAAACTAAAGTTTAACCCATAAAAAGCATTTATTTTAACAAAAAAAAAAACTAAATTTAAGACTAGCTTTATATTTTTAAGACTTTTATTTACCTTAATAGCTTGCTTTAAGTTTATCCATTAAAAATGCTCAGTCAAATTCATATATATTTGTCCTTTAGTGACAAAATATTCACTGCTAAATCTCCTTTTCTTGTCAAGAGTTACATATTTATGGCCAAATAATCATATTGATCTTGTTTTGATTGTAAAATACTATGCAGGATCAGACTGTGTAAGACTATTGTGTCTGATTTAACTTTATTTATCAGTTTTTCTTAGTTGGTAAAGCTTAAAGTTAGATGTTTCAACTGCAAATGTAGCAGAGACATAATTTTCAGACCAGCGTTGAAGGTTTCAGTCTTTATTTTAGCTGTATATTAGCTAGTTTTAAGATTGCTCATTAAAAATGCTCAATCAAACTTACTTGTCCTTAAGAGACAAAATAAATTAATAAATAATTATATATATATATATATATATATATATATATTCACTGCTAAATCTCCTTTTCTTGTCAAGAGTTAAATTTTATTTCTAGCCAAATAATCATATTGATCTTCACTTAAGTATAAAATACTATGCAGAATCAGATTGTGTACGTCTATTGTGTCTGATTTATGATTATTTATCTTTATTTCTTGGTTGGTTAACTTAAAGTTAGGCATTTCAAGTGCAAATGTAAAAGAGACATAATTTTCAGACCAGCGTTGTCACTTTAAGTCTTCATTATAGCTGTATTTTAGCTTGTTTTAAGTTTGCCTAATAAAAAAAAAAATGCTCAATCAAACATACTTGTCCTTCAGTCAAAAAACAGACTGTTATGTTATGTTGAATTAGGCTTCGGTATATTTTAAGAAGCAACAAATAATATATTTTTGCATTGTAACTACTAATGAATGAACTATATTCATTTTCATGGAGAATATACATGTGTATGTGATCTTGATTTAACTCTAGTTCTCAATCTAGTGTCAAGTTTAAATGCTTTGGCTCATTTTAAAACAGAATATATAATGATTTTTGTCTTGTTTCTAGTCCAAATATCTAAAAATCCTTAAATCTAAAAGCATTTTCGAGATGAGCTACACATATTGTGTTGTTTTCAAAAAATAAAACGCCAAAATTAAGGGAGTTTTTCATTAAAACAAGCTAACTAATCTGCCAATTAGGTAAGCAAACTAATCTAGTTTTTCCCTTTGCCATGAGATTATTTTGCTTACGCCATTGGCAGATTATTTTGCTTGTTTAAGGATAAGGGATCCAGATTTTTCCAGGATAAAGCCTAGGTAAGTTTTCATATTTCAAGAAATTGTACCAAGTATAACTATCTTACTGCACCAGCAGATATTCTGACTTGTTTCTAGCCTGTGTCTAAACCTTGCCTGTTTCTAGCCTCATTGCAAAACTCAGAATGCAATGACTATAAAACACGTCATAATCCGACATCTGAACATCAGCCAAGAACGCAGTGCAGGGAAAAAAACATCTGAGAAGTTTCAGTGTTGTCTAAACAGTTGTGGACAACAATAAAGCAGCGTCAGGAGAAGCACTGATCCCTGTCGGCATCAGACTCATAAAGCGTCCTGACATGCACATCCAAGTCAAATATTCACTTTAAAAGCAATCAGGTTACTTCCAAAATCAAAAACCGTCCATTAAAATGAAGTGTTATCACAAACAGCTCCTCTCAAAATCACAAAAAAACCACACAGTCATTCACCGTCAGACACAACTCATCTTTTGTAACCACTGTGTGTAGTCCTCCATGACGTGACCAATATCAAAAGCAAATCTACACCATGTTAAGTATGTTAAGTTCACTCACTTTAAGTCAAGTCAACTAATCACTTAAAAAAGAGAGCTAATCTATTGTTTTTAAAGTAAAGTACACTAACTGCATTAAAAACAGGGAGGGGGGTATTCAATTGTTTGAAAAAAGTTGACTAATCTTGCTTTAAAAGCAGCGAGTTTCCTCACCTTTTTAAAGTCAACTAATCAATTAAAATAGTGAGTAAACCCATTGCTTTTATAGTAAAGTCAACTAATTGCATTAAAACATTGGGTTTATTCAATTGTTTTAAATAAAGTCAACTAATCACTTTAAAGGCAACGGGTCTACTCACTTTTTTTAAAGTAAAGTCTACTACTTGCTTTAAAAAGTAAGCTAATCTATTGCTTTTAAAGTGAAGTCAACTTATTGGATTGAAAGCCAGGGTTAAAGTTGAAGTCAACAATAATCGCTTTAAAAACAATATAATTTCTGACTTTTTAAGTCAACTTACAGCAAGTAAACCTGTTACTTTTGAAGTTAAGCAAATTAATTGCATTAAAAACCCCATATTTACTCACTTTTTAAAAATAAAGTCAAGTAATCACTTTAAAAGAATTGGGTTTACTCACTGTTTAATACAGTCAAATAATCACTTCAAAAACAATCAGGTTATCTGAATAGGTTGCTATGTACTTCTAATATCATTTTTGTCCATCAAAATGATACATTATCAAAAACAGCTCCTCTCAGAAGCACAAATAACAAATGATCATCCACAATTAACCATACCTCACCTTTTATAACTGACACTGCATGTCATTATTTATGCCAAAAGCAAATCTACACCATTGGCATGCAACTTTTACTCACTTTTTAAATTCAAGTCCACTAATTGCTTAAAAAAGTGAGTAAACCCATTGCTTTCAAAAAAATTAACTAATCTTGCTTTAAAAGCCATGAGTTTACTCACTTTATTAAAGTAAAGTCAAATAATCGCATTAAAGGCAATGGTTTTTGACATTCAAGTCAGACTGAAGAAGAGCTTACTCACTTTTTTTAACTCAACTAATCACTTTAAAAGCAACAGAAATACTAAAGTCAACAAATCGCTTAAAGTGAGAAAATCCATTGCTTTTAAAAAAAGTCAACTAATTTCATTAAACAGTTTATTTACTCATTTTAAAAAGCCAACTAATCTTGCTGTAAAAGCCATGAGTTTACTCACTTTTTAAGGTAAAGTCAACTAATCACTTTAAAGGCAATGATTTTAGACAGTCAAGTAGGAGTAAAGAAGAGTTTACTCACTTTTTTAACTCAACTAATCACTTTAAAAGCAGCAAAATTACTATTTTTTGAGTCAAGTCAACTAATTGCTTAAAAAAGTGAGTAAACCCATTGCTTTTTAAAAAAGTCAACTAATCTTGCTGTAAAAGCCATGAGTTTACTCACTTTATTAAAGTAAAGTCAACTAATTGCATTAAAGGCAATGGTTTTAGACAGTCAAGTAAGACTGAAGAAGAGTTAACTCACTTTAACTCAACTAATCACTTTAAAAGCAGCAAAATTACTCAATAAAGTTAACAAATCGCCTAAAGTGTGTATCCCCATTGCTTTAAAAAAAGTCAACTAACTTCATTAAACAGTTTAATTGTTTAAAAAAGTAATCTTGCTTTAAAAGAATGAGTTCAATCCCTTTTTTAAAGTCAACTAATGCCTTTAAAAGCAAAGATTTAGACAGTCAAGTAAGACTGAAGAGTTCCCTCAATTTTTTTACTCAACTAATCGCTTTAAAAGCAACAAAATTACTCACTTGTTAAGTCGTCAACTAATCGCTTAAAAAAAGTGAGTAAACCCATTGCTTTTTTTAAAAAGTCAACTAATCTTGCTTTAAAAGCCATGAGTTTACTCACTTTATTAAAGTAAAGTCACTTCACTTAAGTCACCTTACATCACTTTAAAAGCAACAGAATTACTCAATAGTCAACAAATCGCTTAAAGTGCATAAACCCATTGCTTAAAAAAAGTCAACTAACTTGCATTAAAACAGTTTAATTGTTTTAAAAAGTTAACTAATCTTGCTTTAAAAGCCATGAGTTTACTCACTTTTTTTAAAGTAAAGTCAACTAATGCCTTTAAAAGCAACGATTTATACAGTCAACACAGACTGAAAAAGAGTTTACTCACTTTTTTAACTTAACTAATCATTTATAAAGCAGCAAGATTACAAATTTTTTAAGTCAAGTCAACTAATCGCTTAAAAAAGTGAGTAAACCCATTGCTTTTTAAAAAAAGTCAACTAATCTTGCTGTAAAAGCCATGAGTTTACTCACTTTATTAAAGTAAAGTCAACTAATCGCATTAAAGGCAATGGTTTTAGACTGTCAAGTCAGATTGTAGAAGCGTTTACTCACTTTTTTAACTCAACTAATCACTTTAAAAGCAACAGAAATACTAAAGTCAACTAATCACTTAAAGTGAGAAAATCCATTGCTTTAAAAAAAGTCAACTAATCTTGCTGTAAAAGCCATGAGTTTACTCACTTTTTCAAAGTAAAGTCAACTAATCACCTTAAAGGCAACAGATTTCTTAGTCAACTAATCGCTTAAAGTGAGTAAACCCATCGCTTTAAAAAAAAGTCAACTAACTTGCATTAAAACAGTTGATTTAATTGTTTTAAAAAGTCAACTAATCTTGCTTTAAAAGCCATGAGTTTACTCACTTTTTTTTAAGTAAAGTCAACTAATTGCTTTAAAAGCAATGATTTTAGACAGTCATGTCAGACTGAAGAAGAGTTTACTCACTTTACTTTCAAAAGCATTGGGTTTAGACACTTTTTAATGGTCAAGTCAGTTAATTGGTTTGACAGAAACAAGTTCTCAATGTTTTCTTTAGGTTTTCTTTAGGTCTACTAATTGATTTATACACTGTAATACTAGTAAATTGTAAGCTGTGTAATTCCAAAATCAAAAACTGTCTATCAAAATGAAGCGTTATCACAAACAGCTCCACACAAATAACCGTGTAATCATCCAGAATTAAGCAGAACTCACCTTCTGTAGCCACTGCGTGTAGTTCTCCATGACGTGCTCCAGCTGCTGGATCTTCTGGTTGGACAAGTCGGCTTCGGGTTGAGGAGCGTCCCGCTGTAATGCATTGGCATTGTACGCCGTGCCCGATTTAAACTCTCGACAAGTGTTTCCATCGCTCTCCGGGAGGATAAACGTGTAGCTGCACTGTCCATGCTGGATCCGGTGATACCTCCGACCGCTGCTGCTGTTGGATTTCGGCGTGGAGCTCCTGAGTCCGTCTGTTTTCTGCTCAACTCCTCCACAATCTGCAACCACCAGCAGCGCTGCCAGAAACAAGCAACCCCACCACATGGCAGGAGCCCGATGGGACGGAAAACTCACAAATATATCAAAAACTATCTAAAATGTTGGATCAGATTGAGTGCAGATGCTGGGACGGACACGTGGGGATCACGTCCGGACGCATTGTTGATCCCGTCAGCCACTCAGCAGGGAGACACTGTTGAGAATCTGGCATGTGGACTGCTGCTGCTGCGCTTATGAAGAAATGAAGATTATGAAGAGTGTGTCCATGAAGATGTAGAGTGCAGTGTGTGTGTGTCAGACCTCCCCTGGCGCTCGCTCTGTGTGTGTGACCGTGAGACTCAATGACTTTGCTTTGGGCTTGGAGCGAACTCTAAACCGCCCCTCAAACTGACTGGGAGGAATGTGTTCGTGCATATGTGTGTGTGTGTGTGTGAGTGAGTGAGAGAGAGAGAGACACACACACACTGAATTCTAAACTGTTATAAATGAATACACAAATGCTGACTGTTAAAAATAGCTTATTAGTATTTATTATTATTAATTTATCCTAAAATGTTGATAGTTAAATATACTGTGAGTTTTGGGGGGGTTAACACTACTACTGTGTCATTTGCTTCTGTATGTTCTATGTAATGTGAACAACACAAATACTTTGGTAATACATTTGTCACGCCAATAAAGCAAGTCTGAATTAAACTGAACTGAATGAGAGAGAGAGAGAGAGAGAGAGAGAGAGAGAGTGTAAAGGAAAGTGCAGCATGAACTCCAGCAAAGAGGATGTTCTGAGTGTGTGAGGATCATTTTACAAGCTCTCTCTGACTCTCTCTCTGTGTTTGTGTAGTAGCCCTGCCTCATGTACACACACACACACATACACACACACACACACACACTTAACATACATGCTGACACCTGATCAACATCTATCAGAGTGTGTTAAAGGGAGAGTTCAGACAGGCGCTACAGATGGGTCAATTGTGACTTCTCATCTTTTCCCATCACAATCTGCAATATAGAAATCTGGTATATGTCAGTAAATGCAGATTACATATATGAACATGCAGGTTCATATTTAAATTTCACATCTATCTCTGTTTCTCACTATCTCTCTATGTATGTGTATATATATATATATATATATATATATATATATATATATATATATATATATATATATATATATATATACACTGTCATATATCATATATGAGAATATCGTCAAAATAAACATGATATATGAAAACTTGAGTTTTGCAAAAACTTTTAAAATAATAATAATAATAATAATAATAATAATAATACATGATATTATGTATTAATACTGCGTAATATATGCTATTGTGTATATTATTATTATTGATAGTAGTAGTGGTGTTGTGGTTATTAATATTATTATTATTATTATTATTGTTATTATTATTAATAATAATAATAGTAGTAGTAGTGTTGGGGTTGTTATTATTATTATTAATAGTAGTAGTGATGTTGTGGTTATTATTATTATTATTATTATTAATAGCAGTAGTGGTGTTGTGGGTATTATTATTATTATTATTATTATTATTATTATCATTAATAGTAGTAGTGATGTTGTGGTCATTATTATTATTATTATTATTGTTATTATTATTATTATTAATAGTAGTAGTGATGTTGTGGTTATTATTATTATTATTATTATTATTATTAATAGCAGTAGTGGTGTTGTGGGTATTATTATTATTATTATTATTATTATTATTATTATTATTATTATCATTAATAGTAGTAGTGATGTTGTGGTCATTATTATTATTATTAATATTGTTATTATTATTATTAATAGTAGTAGTAGTAGTAGTGGTGGTGTTGTGGTTGTTATTATCATTATTATTATTGTTATTATTATTATTATTATTATTATTAATAGTAGTGGTGGTGTTGTGGTTGTTATTATTATCATCATTATTATAAATATTATTATTATTATTATTATTATTATCATTATTATTATTAATGGTAGTAGTGTTGGGGTAACTATTATTATTTTATTATTATTATTAATAGTAGTAGTGGTGTTGTGGTTATTATTATTATTAATAATAGTAGTAGGGGTTATTATTGTTGTTGTTATTATTCTTATTATTATCATTATTCTTATTATTATTATTATTATGAATAGTAATAGTGGTGTTGTGGTTATTATTATTATTATTAATAAAAACAGTAGTAGTGTTGGGGTTATTATTGTTATTATAATTGTTATTATTATTATTATTACTATTGTTGTTGTTGTTATTATTATTAACTACCCGAGTTTCTATTGTAGAAAGCTAGAAAAACTAACAAACAAAAAAAGACTTGTCACCAAAGACGAATGATATTTCCTCAAGCCGCCCCAAAAATGTGTGAAGCAGCAGATGGAATGTGACATTGTGAAACTGTGCTCCTATTAAAAACACAAGGCTGCTCCTCACAGCATCTCTCGCTCTTGTTTTGATAAAAACCAAAGCTGAAATCCAGCGCCGGCCTGATGGAGGAGCTGCATCATCACAGCAGACAGCAAAGCGTATTCCAGCAAACAAAAACTAAGACTGAAACTATTGGTCAAGAAACATTTTTCATTAACTGAAATAAAATAAGGGCAGAACGGTGGCTCAGTGGTTAGCACTGTGGCCTCACAGCAAGAAGGTTGCTGGTTCGAGTCTCGGCTGGGTCAGTTGACGTTTCTGTGTGGAGTTTGCGTGTTCTCCCCGTGTTGGCGTTGGTTTCCTCTGGGTGCTCCGAATATGCTCTGGTTTCCCCCAAAGTCCAAACACATGCGGTGCAGGTGAATTGGGTAGGCTAAAAAGTCCTTAGTGTATGTGAGTGAATGAGAGTTTATGGGTGTTTCCCAGTGATTGGTTGCAGCTGGAAGAGCATTCGCTGCGTAAAACATATGCTGGAAAAGTTGGTGGTTCATTCCCCTGCGTCAACCCCAGATAAATAAAGGGACTAAGCCGAAAAGAAAATGAATAAACGTATAACAATAATTAATATTTATAATTACTGTGATGGGTGGGTTTAGGATTGGGGTCGGGGTAAACATTAATAAAATACAATTTAATGAGTAATTTAATAAATATTATCAATAATGCTCTGTATTAATAGTGTTTTTACATTACTGTAATGGTTGGGTTTAGGGTTTGGGTAGGGGTAGACGTTAATAAAATGCAATTATTGGGAAATTTATTAAATAATATATCTGATTTAGCAACAACCATTCGAAAGCATGCACACTCCTTTGTCACACACTCAAAAGTATGCACTTTTTCTTCACAAAATAAATACTTATTTTGCCATAGACTTTTCTACTCTGCTACCCTCAGGCAGATGGTTCCGTAGCATCTGGTCACGCACCAGCCGACTGAAGGAAAGCTTCTTCCCTCAGACTATCAGGCTGATGAACACTTAAAACACCCCACACAGACACTTCCACACCCCTCACTGAACACCATCAACATGTAGCATGAACTGCACTTTAACCAATCCATACTTGAAACAATGCTGCCTACAGCTATGGTTACACCTATTCATTGACCATATCGCTGTCAACACTGCCAATTTTAGATTGCCCTGTATTTTTGGGAGTATGCTGTTTTATTTTGCACTGTCTGGAGCCAGCACCTAAGCTTTTCACTCATCATAGCACACGTGCTGCAGATAATGTGACAATAAAAGTGATTTGATTTGACTTTTAAGATGTAGTATAAATACACGAATTGGGACGCACCATAAATATATAAAAACTAGACAGAAATGTGTTCACAAAATTAAAAACAAACCGAAATGTTCAGCAAATGTAAAAGTACTGTTGAAATACAAACTGCATAACAATAATAACCTTCACTTATATATATATATATATTATATATTAATTGCATTTACTTTTAATTTACATTTAAGGTAAGTGTGTGCAAACAATTTACATGGGCTGAATTTAAACAAACTCTTAAATTAAATTAAATTAAATAAAATTAAATTAAATTAAATTAAATTAAATTAAATTAAATTAAATTAAATTAAATTAAATTAAATTAAATTAAATTAAATTAAATTAAAGTGATGTCCGACTTTTTCCCAGAGATGGGTTGCAGCTGGAAGGGCATCCACTGCGTAAAAACTTGCTGGATAAGTTGGCGGTTCATTCCACTGTGGCAACCCCAGATTAATAAAGGGACTAAGCTGACAAGAAAATAAATGAATGAATGAATGAATAATGTCCGACTTCATTTGTTTGTTTAAATTCAGCCCGTATAAATTGCTTGCAATCACTTTCCTTAAAACAATTTAATAAATCCAATGAATCTTTTTTTGTCTTGTTTACACTGATTCTGGACCAGTTTCCTGACCAGCAATCCAACTCACAATTGTAAGATCAAAACAAAGAGCCTGTCTCAAACCCAGCGCTGGCGGGAAACTGTGCTTGGAGACGGAGGTCGAAGGTCAAGTTCCAATTAAAGCTCTGAGTGTTTTTCTCACCCCCTACTATGGCAACCTCACTGGCAGATAAAGAGTGAACACTTCTTAGTGTGCTGACTATGAGACAATGACTCAGATCATTGGAGGCCCAAGATAAGGAGCCCAGAATAACTGAGCCGTCTTAACTTTAAAGCATGAGTAAACATTTCTGTGAAATCTGAAGCCACGCGCCACTATCTGCACTATACGCGGCTGTTGCAGCACCATATATGCAGGAAAATACAGGAGTTTATGGATTAGAGACATGACTTGGAGAATCAGCAAATCTAGTCAATTTTAGGGTTTGACCTAATATAAAAAAACAAAGTGATAAAAATACAGTGAAATAAACAAATAAATAAATAGATAAACAGATTAATAAATGAATAAATAAATGAATAAATAAATTGATTAATAAATAAATAAGAAATGGATGGATGGATGGATGGATGGATGGAAAGCTAAATAAATGAACAAATAATTAAAATAAATAAATAAATGGATAAATAAAAAAATTAGATAGATAAATAAATAAAAAAATAAAAAAATAAATGAATAGATAAATTAATAAATAAATAAATAATTGTATAAATAAATAAATAGAAAGATAAATAATTGATAAATGAATAAATAAATGGACAAATAAAATAAAAAAATTAAATAGATAAATAAATAAATAAATAAATAGATAGATAAATAAATAAATAACTGTATAAATAAATAAATAAATAAATAAATAGATACATGAATAAATATATGGATAAATAAAGTAGATATATTAATGAATAATAAATAAATAAATAAATAAATAAATAGATAAATAAATGTATGAATGAATGAATAAATAAATAAATTAAATAAATAGATATATTTATGAATAATATAAATGAATAAATGAATAAACGAATAAATGAATAAATAAATGGATGGATGGATGGATGGATGGATGGATGGATGGATGGATGGATGGATGGATGGGAATTATAATGTTATAATAATATAAATGAATATAAATTTTATTTGTCTAAACTGACCAAAATTTTGTGATGTTTTTTTTA
This sequence comes from Danio rerio, assembly GCF_049306965.1. Lineage (NCBI taxonomy): Eukaryota > Metazoa > Chordata > Actinopteri > Cypriniformes > Danionidae > Danio > Danio rerio. The sequence continues at coordinate 49,967,146 of NC_133194.1, forward strand.
TTTTTTTTATGGTGTTACACTTAAATCTTTTAGAAAAATAAATACATAAAACTAACCAGCAGACTCGCAAATCCTAAAAGGAAATAATTTAACATAATATAACAAGACATAACACATGGATGAAAGATGAAAAAAGATCTTCAGAACAATTGTTACACAGTTTTAATCTTTCTCCGTGCAATAAAATATGTCCAGTTTATTCAGATTTTTATTTTGTCTGTCATGCATTTAAAGCATGATTTAGAGAAGGACGCTGACTACAACAGCACTTCAAAGAACAATATAAAATTATGGCAGAAAGCATTCATATTATCATTTGTTTATACTTTCCTTTAAACATCTCAGCAAAAAAATTAATAAAACATTAGGTGACTGATTTTAATCAGTTAATTAAGTTTGAACTAAATCTTTGTAGTTAAACATTATGTAACTTAATATTTTAAATCAATTTGACTAATGCAAGTTTGACATACAGTGAGTGACACTTCAAAATGACCGCTACCGCTGCATGTGACGCCGCTACGGGACTAAGGGATTGGTAAAAAGTTTTAGGTGTACAGCAGTTTGCGACAATGCCACCAGGAGGCAAAGAGGGACGAGACATGAGCAGAACTATAGAAATATACAGCTGTAAATACCCTGCTACTTGTAAATGAAGATGAATTAACGAAACAAGGCACTCTTTAAAAATGTGTTAACAAGCTTTATTATTAATGTAAACTTGTTAAGGGCAATGAGGACTCATTTTGGAAATTAAACCTAAAGAATTAAAAGACAACTAAAGTGAAAGTACAAACATAAATAAATAAATAAATAAATAAATAAATTAATTAATTAAAGCAGTATTTTAGCCTAAATATAAAGAAACGAACAGTGTTTGTTGATTATATTTTACTTTTTTATTTGCTTTATTAATTGTTGTACATTAATAATACATTAATAATTAATTAGGCCAATATATAATTAATTTAAAGACAACAACACTGTAAAAAATGCTGGCTTCGTGTTTTCTCAACACAAATTAAGTTAACTAACACATTTTTAAGTAGATTGAACATAAAAAAAATAATTGTGCTCAAAAAAACTCAACAATTGTGTTGATTTATCTTATAAAAATTAGCTAAAACAAGCAAAACATAATAATAATACATTTGGAGTGTCAAAAAGTTCAATTAATTCAATTTATACAATTTAGATAGCAATATTTTATCCCCTGCTTTATTTATTGTGGACTCTATGGTTTTCTTGTTCGTCTATAAGGATCATTTTTGATCAGCTCTTGACGTCTGAAGAATAAAATCCTGTTGTTTTCTAAGAAAAGCCTCTCCAGCTTTATTTTCCCACTGAACGGGAGTCTCTCCATCATGTTTACAGTGTTGTGGGTCAGAACTTCAAACAGCAGCTTCATGAACACGATGTGATTTGGCAATGGCTCCAGTTTTCGGGGAAATGCACAAACCGTGGATATTTACACCCGTCATAATTGATTTGTGTAATCTACACACCAAAGTCTTTGCTGGAATGTAAACACAAGAGCATGCTGCGAGAAAACAAACATCTTCTTCATGATGCCGCTTAGATTCTCAATGTTTTCATCACAAACTGCAGTCATGGGTTAAAGACGGAGTGCATGCATCAAATTACATTTCCAGAAATTTATTTATATGCATAGAAAGCATATTAATCATGCAAATAACTTAATAAAATAACAATAAACAATACAATTCAACTTAATGGATATTATGGTAACATTTTAAATCATTGCTCCATTAGTTAATGCATACTGGACAGCATCTACTAATGCATTATTAAAATACAAACTTGTGCTTTTTAACATTAGACGGTGTACTGTGAGTTGACAAGAACTAACAATGAACTACCCTATTTCTGATGAATAAATTCTTTATGCTAGTTAATATGGATTAATTTACATTGTTCCCAATATGATGTAAAAATGAAACACCACATTACATTCAATTACACTTCCATTAAAAAGCCCTTAATTGTCTTTGACCCACAAAGCCTATGACAACACATATTTTGCACATTAAAGGTCTCAAATAATTATTGTGAAAATAAAATGTCAAAGTATTTTACATCATTTAAATATTCATTCATTCATTCATTTTCTTGTTGGCTTAGTCCCTTTATTAATCCGGGGTCGCCACAGCGGAATGAACCACCAACACATTCAGCAAGTTTTTACACAGTGGATGCCCTTCCAGCCGCAACCCATCTCTGGGAAACATCCACACACACTCATACACTATGCACAATTTAGCCTACCCAATTCACCTGCACCGCATGTCTTTGGACTGTGGGGGAAACCGGAGCACCCGGAGGAAACCCACGCGAAGGCAGGGAGAACATGCAAACTCCACACAGAAACGCCAACTGAGCCAAGGTTTGAACCGGCGACCCAGCGTCCTTCTTGCTGTGAGGCGACAGCACTACCTACTGCGCCACTGCTTCACCCATAATTTAAATAAGTTAATAATAAATAAATTATAAATCAATTAAATAATCTATAAATAATAGTAGGTATATACTACTTCATATATAACAAATACATGATATTTATATATCAATTTATGAGTGAACATATTCAATTTGATTTCACTTGTAATGATCCAAAAATATGTCTGTCAAACGAGTAAATAGATTTAAGCTGATAATCACTGAGCATTTTGGGGTCAAACTGTAATGAGAGAGACTTTTAATATGTAAATGAGTCCTGCTTTAAATATCTGACTATATTTTTTCCACATATAAACTACTGTTTCTCTGAATGTAATTTTATGCTTCTCTAAAAGTGTTCAAAGTATGTAAATGTGAGTAATGTCATTAATTTTGGGGAAATCTAATATACCGAAGAAATCATTAAAGTCGAATTGCACTTTTATTAAATAGTCAATATTATGACAAAAATAGAGTTTTTGCACACAGAATATCATCTACGTACAGAAAGTATAAGGAAGAAATAAAATCTTAAAGGTATTTTTTTATCAACAATACAAATTGACAAAATTATAAGGAATTTAAATAAATGTTTGATCATATGCTAAAGTGACTGTAAAGCTACTTTTTATTAACAATTACATACAAATTGACAGAAGTATAAGAAAAAATATTAAAGTGATTGTATCAACAAAACAATAAATGCAAACTGATGGAAGTTTAAGGAATAAATATAGCCTAAATCAAATACTAAAGTGGCGGTAAAGATATTTTTTAACAACAAAAAATAAATTAAAACTTGACGAAAGTATAAGACAGAAAGAAATACTTCATCAAATAATAAAAAGACCATAAAAGTACTTTATCAAAAAAAAAATAGTACAAACTGGATGAAGTATGAGGAAGAAATCCTAAAATGATTATAAATGTACATGCTTCTATTAACAAATAAATTAAATTTAAAAATTGATGGACGTATAAGGAACAGATTAAGTTTTAATCATTTACTAAAGTGAGTGTAAATGTACCTTTTATAAACAACAAAAAAAGTTGATAAGAAAGAAATACCAAAGTGACCAAAAGGTTTTAATAAATAAATAAACGAACGAATGAATAAATGAAGCAACGAACGAACAAATAAATAAATAATATAAAACACTGAGGGAAGTATAAGGAAGAAATACATTCTGCACTAAAGTGACTGTAAAGGTACATATTTATTATCAAGAAACAAGAAAGAAAGACATACTTAGTCATATTCATCTTCCGTGCCACCCTTATCTTAGCCAATGCTCAATAATGTTCATGTCTGGTGACTGGGCTGGCCAATCCTGGAGCAGTCAGACCTTCTTTACATTCAGGAGCTTTGATGTGGAGGTTGAAGTATGAGAAGGAGCGCTATCCTGCTGGAGAATTGTCCCTCTCCTGTGGTTTGTAATGTAATGGGCAGCACAGATGTCTTGATCCCTCAGGCTGTTGATGTTGATCATCCACTCTGCAGATCTCTCGCACACCCCCACACTGAATGAACCCCAAACCATGACTTCTCCTTCTCCAAACTTGACTGATTTCTGTGAGAATCTTGGCTCCTTGCCATTCATGAAAAATATCCACCTTCTGACACTTTTCCAAATGATCAACTAGAAGTCGAGTTATTATCGAGTAAGTAGGATCCACCACAAGACTTTCATCAGGTAGTGTAGAAGAAAGAATGAAATACTAAAGTGACTGTAAAGGTATCTAAAAAATAAATAAAACTGACAGAAGTATAATGAATAAAGTCTTAATCATTTACTAAAGTGACTGCATTAATCAACAACAACAAATAAGAAACTAAAAACTTGTCAGACGTCTCCAGCACCATGGTATAAAGAAGCCTGCATAAAAATGCCAGCAATAACAATGATAATGTGGACGTGATGAACTCTTCATTGTCTCAATTATTCTCCTGTGGCAAAACATTTACTCACAGGAGGCTTTTCTGCCGATGACGGAGCCCAGTCTGGATTTATTCATGCATCTCAATGGATAATTACTAAGCACTAATATATGTCACACAGCCGCATTCTTCCTTCTTCAATAGAGCAGTTCATCCCAACCATAACCCCAGGCCTCTCAGCTCAGGGCTTCCCCAGGGAGAAAAACACACTCATTCACATTGGTCACACTGAAGCCTCTCCACGTCTCATCTGATAGTACATCGAGCCCACATACTATTGAAAATGGCATTTCAAAGCCTGCAGCAGAGTTTGAGTGTTGTGTGCATGGAGCCTGTGCACGCATTTACTGCAGAAATCCAATCAAGTTCAAAACACACAAGTGGATTTAAAGTGCATGCACAGGGAAACTAATTAGATTGCAAATAAAAGAGTTTTTCTACTATTCATGTAAACTGAAAAAATGCTTTCCCTACTTATTTTTTGTTTGTCTAGAAAACTAATTTTAGATATTCAGATTTGAAACAAGACAACAACAAAAAAAAAAGTTGCACAACTATAAGCCATCCTATGTGATTTTTTATTTTATTCTTGTTTTAATGCTAATAAAGAGAGGATTTAAAAAAATGTGTAACTAATTTCTTTATTTTATTTTTGGCCATGATGACAGAAATTTGGATCATTTGCATATTTAGAAATTTGATTAAAAACAAGAAAAACAATCTAAGCAAGAAAAGCTTTTTTGCAGTGCGCAAGATATTAATCATTCAGTTTAAAGCGTAATTTAAAGGCTTAACTGGGTTGAATAATGTTAAGTTAATTAGGCAAGTTATTGGAAAACCTAGCCAATCTAAATATCTAGATTTATACTACCGATTCAAACAGGGCAAAACAAATCACAGAGGCGATCGGTACATTTATAGCTGTGGATATGAGACTTTAATCGATAGTAGAAAATGTGGGTTTTAAGAAAATGTTAAATGTAACAGAGCCCCGTTACATTATTCCTTCATAAGCCCATTTCAGTCAGATAATTCCTGCTTTCAGATCCACTGAAATGGCAGGTGACCATCAAATCAAGCAGGTCCGTGGGTCAGGTTTTAATTGATGGTCCGTTTGTTGAATTTAGTTGTACTCATTAGATTATAAGTAGACTGTTAGGTTAGGATTCACTGTGCCATGATTTTTGTGAACCGTTACACTCCTAATATATTAGGGGTGTAACGGTTCACAAAAATCACAGTAACTATATATATACAGCTATCAGATATATATCAGATATATATGTATAGCTATATAGCTATATTATATATAGCTATCAGCCAATTAGGCGTGGCAATGCACGCCACCCACCAGTGCCAATATACAGCCATATCGCACTGCTACAAATGTGATATTGCTCATATATATATATATATATATATATATATATATATATATATATATATATATATATATATATATATATAGACTTCTCATATATATAGACTTCCATAATATTTGTTTTTTGTTCATACTACAAGTCAACATTTTCAAAATATCTTCTTCTGCGATTCACAATAAAAAAAGAAAAGTCAAATGTATGGAAGTAAATTTAAATTTTTGGGTGAACTGTCCCTTATATGGTAAATTGTTCACTACGGACAATTTAGCCTACCCAATTCACCTGTACCGCATGTCTTTGGACTGTGGGGGAAACCGAAGTACCCGGGGGAAACCCACGCGAACGCAGGGAGAACATGCAAACTCCACACAGAAACGCGAACTGAGCCGAGGTTCGAACCAGCAACCTTCTTGCTGTGAGGCGAATGTGCTACCCACTGCGCCACTGCGTCGCCCTTCAGGGAGAACATGCAAACTCCACACAGAAACGCCAACTGAGCCGAGGTTCGAACCAGCAACCTTCTTGCTGTGAGGCGAACGTGCTACCCACTGCGCCACAGCGTCGCCCTTCAGGGAGAACATGCAAACTCCACACAGAAACGCCAGCTGAGCCGAGGTTCGAACCAGCGACCTTCTTGCTGTGAAGCGACAGCACTACCTACTGCGCCACTGCCTCGCCATAATAATATAATGCAAAGAAATATTTAGAGAAATAAGTGTGTGAAATAACAGAAATTGTTCTGCAGTTTATTGCAAGGTGTTTGTAATTTAATATACAACACCAACCCAGACAATATAGCACTGCAGACTATTAATAATGACAATAAAAGTAATTTTTTTCAACTTTTGAACATCAAAAGTTGCTGGAGAAAAGATCAAGATCCAATAATCCACTTCAAAAGCATAAATATAATAATAATAATAATAATAATAATAATAATAATAATAATAATAATAACAACGATGATGATAATAATAATAATAATAATAATATTTAAAAATAATAATAATAATAGTAATTATAATAATAATAACAACGATGATGATAATAATAATAATAATATTTAAAAATAATAATAGTAATTATAATAATAATAACAACGATGATGATAATAATAATAATAATAATATTTAAAAATAATAATATTTAAAAATAATAATAATTAAAAATAATATTAATATTAATAATAATAATAATACATCTCAAAATATGAAAAAAAATTAATTTACAGATAAAATCATGAGTATAATTTCCTAATTATGCACAATTCTAAGTGAACTATTATTATTAGTAGTAGTAGTAGTAGTAGTTTAAAATTTAAAATTTTTAATGGGACTGGGATAAAATTAATTATAATAATGCCTCCATTAAAATCAATTGATCAGTTAATAAACATACTTTTATGGTCAGTAGTATATACTATAAATCAAGGGTCACCAATCTCGGTCCTGGATGGCCGGTGTCCCTGCAGGGTTTAGCTCCAACTTGCCTCAACACATCTGCCTGGATGTTTCAAGTATACCTAGTAAGACCTTGATTAGCTTGTTCAGGTGTGTTTGATTAGGGTTGGAGCAAAAATCTGCAGGGCACCGGCCCTCCAGGAACAAGTTTGGTGACCCCTGCTATAAATCATAGTTTGCAGAGAGTTCTCAATGATATTTTTTTTATCAAAATCCAAACAGGGAACTACCCCTGTCCTAAATGAGCTATTACTTACTGCTTAGTTAATTTTGCATCTATATTAGTTTATAGCATTAAGAGCTAATGTAGTATTACCTATAACTTGCATAGTAACTTGTTAACAACAGACCATTATTCTAAAGTGTTACCAGTGGACTTAATAATACATTTAGTTACTTGTTTTAAAAGTAACACCATATTGCAATATATTACTTTTAATAGAAGTAACTTTCACTGCTCCTGACTTGAGTGGCAAAAGAAAGACATGTTTAGTCTGCTTTCTTGCGCCTCAGAGTAATTGTCGAGGACAGACGGTTTGATTGATTCTTTAAACAGCTCAGCGTGGCACACGGATGATGTCATGAGCTGAAAAACCACACCATATTATGCTATTACGCTAAAAATCCTGGTCCCGGGACGCTTCTCTCGGGCAAAACCAGCAGAGCAAACAGAGCTTCAGGTATGTCAAAGCAAGCCTCTGTCTTTCTCACTGAAGCTAAAGTTCAGGTCAAGTTTACCAAACGTGCGCTCTTGTAGCTGTCCGTCAAATGTTATTAAGCAACATCGATGTTTATAGTCTTGATTACGGTGCCCAGATGTGCAGCATTATTACCAAAAGTGCAATCATTTGGCATTATAGTAGCTTACTAATTTTACCTAGTATGTTGTTTTATTAGATGCATTAATATAACCGTTGGGTGTCTCCTTGAAATATGTTAAAAATAAATAAGTTTTGTGTGTCTCTTCAAATGCAAATGAGCTTCTGTTTCCGCCCCTTTTTAAAAGAGGGTGTGGCCTTTACTGTTAGCGCTTTAGTTACTCTGCCCCAAAACTACACTACAAATGCAACTCAACCAGGCTATTATTTAAATTGTCAATATTGTGATATCAGAACAACTTACCGTACGTTCACACCGAAAGCGGCGACAGCGTCAAAGTAGCCGGAAGTCATTCATTTTCAGTGAGAACCAGCGGCGATAGGCGGCGATAAGCGGCGAGGAGCATCGTGGCGTGTCTTCGCCGGCGTGAGCGTCGAGGAGAGTTGAAATGAAGTCAACTTTATGGTATGAGCTATGATGCGGTTCGGCGGCAAGCAATCAGAATGAAGACGGCCATCGCTTGAGAGGAGTTCAGAGAACACAGACCTGTGAACTTTGGTTCCGACCACAGTTGTTCCCAAGAGTTTGATTATTGCGGTCGCCGGATTTCCAATTATTTACAATTTTTTCCTACAGGAACATACATTAAATAAGTTACTGGCAAGTTACTGATGTTCATTAATGTTATAGAAATTTATCTTAAAAAAGCGGGAATCTCACGCGATGTGACAGTACAAAACAGTATTGCTGCTTCAGGATATTTCAGACATATGGACACATATTGGATAAATAGAGCAAAGCCACACCACACGCAACTTGATCTTCCATTGTTATATGAATTTGATAAGAAGTGCGCAACATTTTCACGCTAGAAGCATGTTTTATGCAGGAATGTAACTGATATCCTGCAATGGCTCCTTTAAATATGAGATCAATGTCGCGAGTTTTGATGCTCTCGCCGCCGGAGCTGAAGGCAAAGAGCGTTGTCGCCAGGGCGGCCAGAGCGACCTTGGACGCTCTCGCCGCTTTCGGTGTGAACGAACGGTTAGAACTTCAATGGAGGTGTTTGAGGGAGATTTTTAGACAGATTTTTGTGTCAAGAACTTGGAGCGTTTTTGCTGCGAATATCAAACGTGCGTGACGTTTATGAGCACTCCTAAATGTCTCTTTTCGCAATAGGACACATGAAACACATGATGGTTGTTTTTGTAGAATAAGGCCATACATCACATGTGGATAAACCCATCAGGCTTTATGTAAGGTTTATAAAGTAGATCCAGGTGGTTGTTTTTGTAGATTATTGCACGGTTGTCAGGAATACTAGATTCTGATTGGTCAATTATGACATTCTAAGGTATGTTATTCCCAGATAACAAATGCAGACAATAATAACACAAGCTCATTCGGGTACTGCGAATCAGTGACTATCTGTGAAAAAATTCACATCCAGATTAATGTTTATCTATAATACTGCTGTTTTTGACCAAGATAGACACATTCTGAAACCGTAGCCCCATGTGCATTTCTGGAGAGTGCAAATTATGTAGCCAGAAGTACGTATGGCTGCATTTCATCTTTAAAACGACTGACCGCTTACCTCCATTTTCCCACTGTTACCAGTCTGTCCAGTATCTTGCCATGTACGTCGATGTACTTGAGACGCAGAGAGGAGTTGACCACGACAACGGGGTTCGAGTCCGGTGAGGAACGGTTCCAGAAAGCAGGTAAGAAGAAAACAGCAGCCAAAAAACTAAATAAATAAGTAAATAACAGGGTGAGAATAAAATCTGAAAACATGGTGAAAATCAGGTGAGGGCTTTTCTTTTTCTGCATTGCTTTCTAAAACTATCAGTTGAGTTTAGGGTAGTGGGTGGGCGCTGCTCAATCAGTGCTTTTGAAAACATTATCGGTGGCTTTTAGGGAAGGTGGAGTTGGTCAGTTGGTCAGTCATTCAGTCAGTCAGTCAGTCGACAGTGGCCTCTTGTGGATTTACGTGAGAACAGCGGGCGTAAATGGCACTCGCAAGAGAAATTTCAGATCTGATAAAGCGTACACAGCGGCCTTTGGTGGATTTGCAAAAACAAAAACTGCAGAAAAATGTAGCTCCTATGACGTATTTGATGCTCTAAAGAAATGTATATCGTGGTACATTTTCAGAATGAGCCTGGCTTGTTTTAGTCCGCTCGCAACATCTCATGAATAATAAATATGTAGGCTAGTGTATACTCTATTCAGCCATTTTCATTTCTGCACTGTGAAAAATCTTGCTGCCTCAAATTTCTTCAAATGAACTTTTAAAGTCATCTCAACTTACATCAGTCAATCTGACTAAACATATTAAGTTAAACTTTGCATAACTCAAAAAGAAAATGAGTTGAAACCTGATCAACGCATTAAAACATGTTAAACATAATAAAACAGAACATTTGTTGTCATTACTTGTGTCATTTTTTAGATTTGCATTTAATTAAAGAATGAATCAATTATTACAGCTCAGAACAATGTTTTATGTCTATTTTTTGTCAATCAGCCGTGTAATAAGCAGGATAAAGTACATCCAGGCGATTGTCTTTGCAGAATAAATCGATTATACAACAGAGATTGATTTTGTAGGTGCAAGATGCCTATTGGGACAACATTTCAGATGCTCTTCAAGGTGCTTGCTCTGCTGGTTTGTCTTGATCTGATCTGGACATCCCTAGTTTGTGTTTGGCGACAAGCAGGACTGACCCAGTGCAAACACAGTGATAATAATCTGAATAAGAAATGACCTACCAATGGAGTAAGCTAAATAAACTTGATATAATAACTTGTTTTGAGATTATTTTTGCGGCGAGGGGGCGTGGCTGAGAGCCGTGGGAACGGAGTGAGGCCACCGCGTAAGTGGATACACCTGCTGTGCGCACCTGCCTCGAATCCCACGGAAGGAGCTCTGGACCATAAAGGGAGGAACGGTGGCAGAGGAAGCTGAGAAAGGACCGGGCCCGGGCATTTTACTTTTGCTTTAGCCCGGGAAAAGGAGGGACGTGTTGTCCAGATGCCCTTGCCGCTGAGAGAGGGGGCGAGTGTTCGGGAGTTAACCTGAGTGGGGGAGAAACCCGTTCGTCTGCCAAGAGTGCCGGGGCGGCCTGAGGCTGGCGAGGAGAGGATCTGCCTGCTGCCGTCTCCCAGCATGGGGAGGAGCACAGGACGCGGGGTTCACCACCGGAGGGGAAAGTACTGAAGGGAGCCATCCCACAGAACCCGGGGGAGTCGCCGCGATCCGCCATGATGCCAGAGCCTGCATCCATCTACCGAAGCGGGAGCGGAGCAGGAGACCAGAGATGCCGCCAGCCAGGATAACCGCCGCCGGACGCCAGAAGACAGACGGGTGGATAGATTCCTCCACAGGGCTCCCAGCACGTCGTCGCATCTCTCAGCTGGTGGAGGACCGAGTGGCAGCGTGTCTGGAGAACCGAACCCCAATTTATTATTTTTTTTCCTCTCTCTCCTTTCTCGGTCTACTCTGTCTTTCCTCCTTTTTTTCCATCTCCTTTTCCCTCGGCCCGTCTTATATAGGTCTCGCGGGTGCTGTGGCGCCAAACTTCATTACAATTTTGCTTGCACCATTGGCAATTCAACACATTATTTCTCCAAACAAGACAACATTTTTTGCTTGTCCAGAAAGTGCTTCTTGGTTTACACGTTTAGACATTTGGACTAGAAACAAAGCTAAAATTTTAAGTAAGAAAAGCATTTTCTTTGCAGTGTATAAGGGAAAAGATATTCTGTACTGCAGAAGTCAGTAGCTACTGGTTTCCAACATTCTTTAAAATAATGTTCAACAGAAACTAAAACAAGTAAAGCATCAATAAACGGCGGCAGGAGGCTGAACTCTCTCGTTAAGCATTGCAAAATGCTAGCTACACTCTTCTGCATTCACCGAGAATGACATCTTAGAATTCCCATCTTCACTTCAGCCATAAAACTTGACATTTTCCCAAAACACACTCATCCAGAAGGTCTGCGCTGTGCGTGTGTAGGTGCCGGCTGATGGATGATCTCTCAGCTAATTGTCCATTCAAAGGCAGAATGTTTAAGTTCTCAGCTCTGTAATCTCTCTGATCAAGTGCTCGCTGCTGTTTCTCTCTTATCTCTGCAGGCCACGGGAGGAGCTGCTCCTTATAAGAGTGTTTACAGTGGATCTGGGACCATACCTCATCTGACTGACTCCCTTAGGTCAACGCACATTTCCCCTTAACTCAAGACAACCTGCACGCTATGAAGACCGGGAATAAAGAAAACCATGGACGGTTTTCCCACTGTTAGCAGTTTGTCCAGTATCTCGCCATGTACATCGGTAGACTTGAGATGCAGAGAGGAGTTGATCACAACGGCGGGGTTCGAGTCCAGAAAGGAACGGTTCCAGAATGTAGTCAAGACGAAAACAGCAGCCAAAAAATAAAATAAACAAGTAAATAACATGGTGAGAATGTGGTAAAATCTGAAAACATGGTGAAAATCAGGTAAGGGTTTTGTATATATATAAAACATATATATATATAAAAAATAAAGAAAACCTTCTACGCTGCAAACAATGCTTTTCTTATTTAGAGCTTTTTAGTCGTGTTTCTGCAATGTAAAAAATATCTATTAATTAACAGTTTCCAATTTATTTCTGATTGTTATTTGCATTATGGGATGTTGATCTCTGTTCTGTCCACTTTTGATGTTGATAATTCAACTCTACAGTTTAACAAAGTTACTTAATTGTAATTTTAGTTGTTTGAAACAATATAATGTACAAGAAATAATATGTAGGGAAATAAGCCTGTAAAATAACAGAAAATGTGCTGCAGTTTATTACAAGGTTTCTATAGGATCAATCATGCCTCAGACTCGTAGCGGCAAAGCAACAAGCGACAGTTCATTTCAGCGGAAAGCGAGCGACTTCCGGCGACCTTCATCTACTCGAGTGACAGGGACAGTTGGCGACCAGGTGGGCGTGTTGAGTTTTGTGACAAAGCTGAGAATCCTTCAACTTTATGCAAATGAAGATCATATCTTGAGCGACAGCCAATAGGAGCACCAGTAGAGCTCATGTGATCCTCTTTCAGCTCGTTGTTCAGAGGCTGGTTGTATTCTCTGTGCTGTAGACCGACACAGGCCTGCGTTTGCAGCAATCGCCACCCAAGTCAAGTCAAGCCAAAGTTTATTTATAAAGCACTTTTTAAAAACAACACATACATCATCTAAAACAAAGGACAAATGCAGCAGACTTAAGACTCTCATTTGGTATTAGATTTAGGGCGTACTCACACTATGCTATCCGAACCGTGCCCAGGCCCATTTTCTGGATCGTTTGAGAAGTGCGAGTGCGCTGAATCGGGCTCAGGCACGGTTCACTTGGTCTTTGGTGGGGTACGCTTGTGTGCGAGTGCAAAATGCGCCTAAGCCCAAAACTGAAAGAGAGACGTGACATTTAAGGGACTGTTTTAAATGGATTAATTAATCATTCTTACTGTTTAATGAACACAAACTGTCGCAATTTATTAAGGACACAAACCCTTCACTGCATGACAGCTGCACCTTCAGCAAACCTCCTAATTCCTGCAGCTCGAGTACCTTATGATTGTTTATGAGCGCCAAAAGTGGCGGATCTGTTGCGTGTCATTGCATCCCAAACGACTTGAAATGTCCACTGTGCTGAGCGAGAGCACTTAATGATCAGCGCATCATCGATGACGTAAGTGTGCCCAGGCCCGAATGTAATGTGAGTGCTGGTCGCCAGGGAAGACGGGAAGGGGGACAAACGTACTTTGGCCCAGATCAAGGCAACTGTACATAGTGTGAGTATGCCCCAAAAAACAGAAAGGGTTGTGTCCTGGAGAGGAGAGGTTTTTAACCTTGTGCGTGAAACAGCCAAAAGTAGCTGATCAGCACATGTAAGTGCTCTTAATGGAGTGTACAATTGAATTAATGAAGACGAGTATCTTGGTACTAGTCCATCCGCTTGTTAAGTGGTCACGTGTTTGTGACGCATGTATACTGTTTCCGGGTCCAAGCCGCCATTCATTTCAGTGGAGAAATCATTTGTTTATGATCGCGTTTTATTGCTATCACACATTAAAGTTAATTTTACATAAAGTCATAGCGTACACAACAATCTCTGGGCTTGCTGCATAACAAATACCAAAATTTTAACAATTTATAAAACAATGAATCACTATCTGGCCATTGGATATTAGGCATGGACATATATACACTGCGATCGTGACTTTCGAAAGCATTAAATCGCTTCGTAAACGTTTATTATTACCATTTTATGAATCTCCCCATTCAGTTGAATAGAGCCCTTGGACCCGGAAGCTGCTCCGCGTGACGTCACACTTAACAAACTGATTTAGGCATTTAAACACCAAAACTACGATCTTAAAATGTATCATAAACTGTACAGGAAGCCAATGAAGAGAAGCCAGTATGGGTGTAATGTGCTCCCGTTTGTAGTCGCTGCTGGTGTGAATGAGGCCTAATATACAACAACCCAGACAATACATCACTGCAAACTATTACAAATGTTTATAAGTCACTTTTAAAAACTTCTTTTAAGGTTAAAAAAAGGTTATAAAGAAAGATCAAGGTAATATAATGCAGTTTAAAAGCTTAAATAAACAGGAAAATAAAATCATGAATCACTAAATACAGAAAACTGGCAATAAGTGTGGTTTATTTATAAAATAATTTCGAGAGGACCACGTGCTTATGATCAACACGGCTAGCACCTTATTAGCTCTGTAATCTCCTCTATTAGATGATTATAGAAGCATTATAAATAACCAACGTTTTTCACTCCAGTTATCTTCATCTTGTTTACCCCCTTCCACCCCTACTTCCCACTATTTTTTCTGATAGGGCGACACCGTGGCCCAGTGGCTATCACAGCAAGAACGCCTCTGGTCCAGCTTTCTATCAGGCCGGTTGTCATTTCTGTGCAGAGTTTCTATCTTCTCCCTGTGTTTGCGTGGGTATCCTCTGGGTTTTCAGGTTTCCTCCCACCATCCAACAACATACACAATAGCCAATGGACTACACCAAATTATCCCCCAAGACGACCTTAGTTTACACTTCTCACACAGCGACAAGCAGGGCAGTTCGAGACCTACCTGAGCTCGAACTTCCCTCTCGCCCTTCTAACAGGAGGGAGCCCCAGGCTCGAGGATATTACAAGCTCTATCCCGGGACAACATGCCAATTACGCTCTATTGATTATAAGCTAAGTGTGAACTCTTGAAATGAGGTTGGTGTCGTGATCTCGTTCCTCGAGTGTGCATGCGCATTAGCTCAGGCAACCTGAAAAGCTGCTGATTTTGTTTGATTCGAATGTTTAGAAACTAAACTTATGAGACAGTTGCTTCATTTTACTGGTGATTCCACATATGTAATGCAATTGTAAGCTTAGCAAACCGTTTTGGAGAATTTGATGTTTCCCCATTCAGACAGAATGCCTGAGCATACAGCGCAAGAGGCAGATAAATGACTTGCCTTAAAGGGACTTTGACTAAATACTCGATATATAGTAAAGTAACAATAAAGAATCTTGAATCTTGAAGTTGTCTCCTGGTGAATCAACCTCTTAATTTATCCTAAAAGTCACCCTTTCAGGAATGTTTCACAGTGTGATTAAGGAAACAAACTGGTTTGTGTGGTTTGAGGCAGGTCCATGCATCAGCTTTTCCTGATTAATTGCATTTGCCTGCTATAATCAGAGTGCTCGGATGCCGTGTGTGATACTCTTCTGCTGGGGATGGAGGTCTGTCACTTTTCCACTTCCCCATCAAGGTAATTCAATCTCCTGTGAGGACTGATGTAAATGCAGCAGCACATTTAAGTGGCTCTAGATTAGTAGTTGACACTCATTTGTCTTCAAACACATGCACTGATCATTTATCCTGTGTGGAATCAGCTGAGATCATACACGGGTTGACGTCTTAAGAATCCCAGCTATCTTCTTTCCCCAACGAATTACACATTGGCTTGTGTTTTTGCATTGGGTTTCCAGAAATGATGGCATTTGTTAAGGTGGATTTGGTGTGCCTGGAGCGCCGCATGTCATCCTATACAGCGGAGGGTCATGACTTCATGATAGTTTTCTCAAAACTTCATGAACAACATTTTCAATTTCAGATGGAACGTGAGTGTGTGAGATCACACAATGACTTCAGGTCACACACACACACACACACACACACACACACACACACACACACACACGCACACACACACGCACACACACACGCACACACACACACACACACACACACAGTGTAAATTACTCATGCAATATGAAAAACCACAAACTGATATGCAATGTCTTCTGAAAGCTGACATGGCAACAAGGTCAAGTCATCAGAAGCAACATGATTGTGTGTCATTCCAAACTGAACAAAGGATGACATTTAATATAAAGTTACTGAATTACCAAGAGGAAGGATGAATGGACGAATGGATGAACATTGAACTGATGGATGGACTGATAGATGAATGAATGAATTCATGATGGATGTATGGATAATTAATTGATGAATGGGTGAATGGATGGATGGATGGATGGATGGATGGATGGATGGATGGATGGATGGATGGATGGATGGATGGATGGATGGATGGATGGATGGACTGATGCATGGACTGACAGATGGTTGGATGGATGGGTTGAACTATACTAGATCAGACAGATAGATGGATGGACAAACATAAGGAAGGATTATTGAATGGACAGATGGATAATTGAAATAATGAATGGATGGGTTGATGGACAGATTGATGGATGGACGGATGGATGATGGATGGATGGATAGATCCAAGGACAGATTAATGGACGGATGAATGCATTAATGGATGAATAGATAGGTGTATGATGGACGTATGAATAATAAATGGACAATTGGAATGGATGGTCTGATGGACGGATAATCAACAGAGATGAATGAATGGATGGATGGATGGATGGATGGATGGATGGATGGATGGATGGATGGATGGATGGATGGATGGATGGATGGATGGACAATTAGAGAGATGGACGGACAAATTAATGGATGGATGATAGATGCATGTTTGGATAATAAATGAATGAATGAATGAATGAATGCACTGATGGATGGATGAATAGATGGACTAATGGATAGATGGATGGACTGATAGATGGGCAGATGGAGAGATGTGTATTCTGTCTTCTTATATGTAAATATTTTAATCGCAATTCAGCATCCTAATATGATGTGGTTCAGAACAAATGGTTTAAATACTAATACCAGAATTGAAAAGCCAGTTTTTACAAGTCAGATGTTTCCCAAGCATTCTGTTTCACACTGACGATGATGATGATGATGATGATGATGATGATGATGACTGCACAGTTACTTGGACCATCTGCACTGTGAGAACATCGGTTTTATCAGACTTTGGGTAATGCACTGGAAAAACTAATGCTAAAGTCCTCTCACAAAGCCAAGATCATAAATGAAAAGGCTCTTCTCTGCTCTCTCAGATGAAGAATGGACATGAAGAGGCTGATAGAGCTCTTAGAGAGGGCTGTTTCTGTCGTCTTAGTGCATCGGTGGGTCATGAGTGCATCATTAAGAAATACAGACCCCACAGAAGACAGGACAGGGTTTTGTCAGTTCTGTCACCATCATAATCCTTTAATGGTACAGGAAAATGCACAACATATACAACTGTGTAATGCACAAGACGCCACTCTTCAAAGGAACATGCTGGAAAGAAAAACTCAAAAGTTTGAGTTCGGCATCATTTTTAAAGTGGTGTCTTATGTGTATTACGCTTGTATTTATTAAATCAAACATACAGTAAAAATCTGAACTATGATTATTATTCAAAATAACCATTTTATGTTTAATTTATTGTAAAATTTATTTCATTTTTGTGATACAAAACTGTATTTTCAGCATCATTACTCTAGTCTTCAGTGTCACAGAAATAACTCTAATTCGATGATTTGATGATCTAGAAACAATACTATAATTAATGTATTAATCCAAACATTTTTAATTAAAAAACATTAAAGAACAACATGTGGGCAACAAGGGCATTGCAGGGGGGATTCTTCAAAACGGAGATGGCTGTTATATGGAATTCAGGGTATATATAGTGGCTTAAGAACCGTCTGATTGGTGAATCATGCAACCCAAGCTCATTCTGGAAACGTAGCCCCGCGGACGTTTCTGGAGACCGCGATTTACGTGGCCGGAGGTACAGAAGGCTGCGTCTATTTTTTTTTCGAGCGAACGCTGCGGGGTGGTGTGGCGCCACTCCGCCCCTTCTCTTTGCGCTCGCCGGCCGACGGCTCGCCTCCCGAGTGGAGGGCTTTCCCGATGCAATCAGTTTGTCCGCTTAGCTCACAGCGTTGCGTCGGCGGAGTGGAGGCCCCGGAGGAGGAGGAGCCGGCCGCGGGGACGACGACCGGCATCGAGTCTGGGGAACAGCAGTTCTGGAAATCAGGTAAGACGAAAAACGGAATCCGAAAAATAAGGGCGACAACGCGGCGGGATCCGAAAACGCGGTCGAAATCGGAGACAAGGGCTTTTGCTTTTTTTTTTTCTGGACGGCTTTTGCGAACCGTCGCTCGGAGGAGGAGGAGGAAAAGGAGGGCGGCACAGCGGCCTCTCGTGGATCTGCGAAAACAAAAACCGCTCGAATACGTACCTCCCGGGACGTAAATCGCGGTCCGCAGAAGCGTCCGCGGGGCTACGTTTCCACAATGAGCCCGGGTTGGAATCATGAATTGAATAATGCGGGACCGGCTGCAAGCAATCATGAGCTCGTGATCCTCTCGAAATTAGTTTAGAAATAAACCTCACCTAATTTTAGGTGGTTTGTGTAATGTGTTTTATGTTTGGTAAAATAATTTCTAATTGCATCTTTAGTGATTTTCAACTAATTACACCGTCGTGTCTCAATATGTGGATTTAAAGTTTTTTGCAAAAAAAGCAGTAGTGGAGTTAGCTGGTTTTGACGCAAAAGAAAGTCTACCTAGTTAAAAACCAACAAATTGTTTAAAGTGACATTTTTGAAAAAGAGGTATTTTTTACTAGCTAATAACCTGATCATTATTTATAAAAGGAAACTAATCAGAGAAGCCTGAAAGAAAATGCTCATTTACAAAAAAAGAGAGGTCTGATGGATTTAGAGGGTTTTGCATCTGAACTCTTCAAATGTCTTCATTTTCATGTTTAATGCATCTATTTAATGCATCCCTGCTGAATGAAAGGGTCACTTTACAACAAGGTTTCATTAGTTAATGCATTCACTAACTTCAACTAATGCTTGTAGAGCATTTACTAATAATAGTTCAACATTTACTAATGCATTATAACATCCAAATTCAAGTTAATGCACCGTGAGTTCAACTAACAATGAGCAACTTTATTTTCATGAACTAACATTAACTACAATATACAAATATGGTAATAAATCAATTGTCCATGGTTAGTTTATGTAAGTAAATGCATGAACTAACAGTAACTAATACAACATTATTGTAAAGTGTTAACAATGAATGCATTCATTTCTTGCCTTAGGTTAAGCTCAGTTTACGTTTTGCTGTAAATTCAAAGCACAGTTTTTGTAAACATACATACATACATACATACAGGTATATAATTGTTCAAGTCAGTCAGCCAAATTTGATCATTGTAAATTGTGCTAATTACCTGGCACAGTTCTGAGAAGGCAGAGGTCAGGTTTCACAGGCGAACAGAGAGACTGTGTTTCCCCCCCAAACATTTATTATACTATACAGCGTGAATGGAGCTAAATGAAGAACTGCAGAGAGTCAATAAACACACTCAAGCGAAATCTCATGAAACAAACTTTTAAGAGTCTCACATACTCTAAAAAAATCATTAAGCAAGGATCATTTCAAACCCAAACACCTGCACTGTCACAGCCTGAACACACAGCAGATGAATGGCCTCTTAAACCCTTCAGCTCGCATTACATCTTCATAAGATGCAGAAGTAAATGTTTAGTTTTAAAAACCCCGGCCATCTCCAGTCGAGAGCAGTATGAAAGAGACCCTGGCTTCTTTTTTTTCTGTCTGCAGACACAAACAGTGCAATTTGCGACATTAGTATTCATTCAATCACAGTTCTCCAACTAATAGAGACATTTGATAAGCTGCCTAATAGAAACTGAAGCATTGTGGAAGTTCAGAAATCAGCAGAATTTCCAGATCAACTTCTTTCCATTACATTTAAATCCAAAGAGCTCAAAGCTCCCAAATATAGGTGTGAAGAGATGGAAGACGGAAAAAAGCAAAAGCCAAAAGGGACTTCTATCTAATTTTGAATCAACACTCTGCTTTTAATTTAAAGACGGACAGGCAGACTCAATCTGGCAACCTGCGCTTGTTTAATTTTTTTAATTCACCTTTATTTGTATAGCCCTGTTACAACATAGATTGTGTTAAAGCAGCTTCACATAAAAAAAATCATAGTAAATAGATCAGTGTAGTTCAGTTTTCAGAGTTTAAGTTCAGTTCAGTTTAGCTCAGTTCAGTGTGGTTAATAATCGCTACTGAGAGTCCAAACACTAAAGAGCAAATCCCTCGATGCACAGCTCTACAGATCCCGAACCATGCAAGCCAAAAAAAAACTTCACCAATGTTTTGATCCAGGAATTCAATACCTAGTTCAACCACTGGGTGTCAAACTTACATACTGCACCTTTAAGTGTGCTTTCACACCCTGTTTCGAAACCTGGCACGTTTCCCCAGTTAGCGATGTTCATTTGGCATATGTGAATCCAGCAATCGCGATTGGATCCATGCCAAAACAATTGGTCTGAGATCGCCTGAATGAGGTGGTCTTGTCTCGATTAAAATGAACTCTGGAGCAGATCGATTGTAGCACAACGATCTGAGCCAGGCTATACACAGGCATACACAGCCGTATGAAGAGAGAATTATGAGTATCGCGGGATGTCATCATTCCTACTGTAAATGTGTGTTTCATGTCAAATACGAAAGTGAAAGCATGTTAACTATTAATGTGAGCTGTTTATCCGTTAGGAATATTAACTGAACAGCAGGCTTGGTTTATCTGTTATCTCCCTCTATAATGTAAAGCATGTAATGCATAAGCCAACTGCTCTTTATGAGAAAGTCTTACCTCTGATTTCCATTTGCAAAATTCGTCTGTGGGTGTCACCATTCAAAATTAAAGCTCAGCTTTCCGCTTATGTCTTATTGCTCATCATCATGAATTTAAATAAGGGCGCATGACAGCTGAGCGGGAATCTGCAAAATAAACCCTGAAACCAATGAGAGGACAGTTTACTCGCATGTGACTTGTTGAAACTTTGCCTTGTGAAAGCGAACCGCACCAAGAACAAAGAGCAACATTGCAACAATTTTAAACCCTGTTTCGGAACAAAAAAGGTGTGTGAAAGCAGCCTAATGCTGTGTTCACACCAGACGCGGGTCAAAATTTGTTTCAAATTCACTTCAGAACAGATGCGGATTCGCATCATGGGGAGGGCTTCTGTCTGCCCGATGACTGTAGCTTCATTGCTAAATGGCTAACATGGATTTTATTTTGACAATAACTGTGTTTATGTGCTTTATGAAGGCTGAAAAACAGGGTCTTTCATTTGGAGCCGTGTTTGAGTCCACTAGATCCTTTCAGTGGTACACACAGCTACGAGTTCATCAACTTCTCCAGAGACTTAACCTAGATGGTGGAAGCTTTCAGCGGTGCTTCCGACTGAGCCGAGCCCAGTTTGATGAACTGTAGTCCGGTGTTGGCTGGAGGATTTCGCCCTGGGTCAACAACAACAGGCGCTACGTCATAAGCATGCCCCTACAAGAGAAAGCTCCTGATTGGTTAACACAGCGCGAATATCCGCTGAAGTTCAGATTGTCAAAGTTGAGCGATACACACGTCAAACGTGCAGAATGCTCAATTCACGCTGCGCTATTCAATCCACAGGATGTTTATTCGCGTCTTTGCATTGACCTAACATGTAAGTCACTCGCGCTTGACGCTGTCTGGTGTGAACACAGCATTAGACCTACAACTAGAGCTTAATTTGTGCCAAAACAAGTCGGGTCCGGAACCTCAGAAATCTAATCAGGCACCTGATTTTACCAAACCCCCCACCCCCCGCCGCACTTTTCACTTTCTTCTGTGACTCCACAAACCCTCTTCACTCTCGTCCGCAACAACCCCTCTCCCCCCTAGCCCGTGACGTCTCTCCCTCCTCTGGTAACATGCTGCATCCGTACCTCGATCTGTTTTAGGACCTCGCAATTTACAAATTAAGCACTGCCTACAACACAAAATTTCAGTCAAAGGCTTTTTCTCAATTCCAAGAAGGCAGAGAACGGACTTGTGTTCTTGTGGAGACCGGTCTTGCCAGGTGTCTTCGGAAGAACGAACTCAGGAGACCGCGATGGCAGAGAATGTGTTCTTTGAGAAATGGGATGCTGCGTTCTTCCTGATGGTCATGTGACATTCACACCTTTTAAAAGGAAATTATTTAAACATGACAGCACTCATACAACGATTTATTGTTTCCCCCCTCTTCAAAATATATATTTTGCATAAAAACATAATAAATATACTCTGCACAATATAAATAAAACAAATCTTCATACGAATTTCAGCAAACAAACACCCCTTAATGTGTTTATTCCTTTATTAAGATGTCCATGGTAATGTTTACTTTCACCGTTTCATTTAGGGAAACTCCTGAGGTAAATAAGTGATATCTCTGAACTTTAATAATAAATCTAGATAAAATGCAGCGCTTCCCTCCTCCAGCTGCAATGACTTCTGGGACTTCCAGAGCGAGTTCAGTGTTCAAGTCTGCATCGGTGCGTCCTCGATATAAAGAACACATCCGGGAAGTTTCACGCGTCCTCCATACTTGCGGTCTTGAGTATTGAAACTAAACTTTGGCAGCTGATGATGACGTTACACGAGGACACAAGACCGCTGAAGAACGCATTTTGAGAAACAGCCACTTTAAGACTTTAAGGCCTAACATGTTGTGTATTTTTGAAATTTAAGACATTTAAGACTTTTTAAGACCCCGTGGACGCCCTGCTAAGAGGCCCGCTGATCGGCTGAATGGATTCAGAGATAGTAAAACTCATCAGTTTACCTCTAGGAGAGCTAAACGAAATCAGATTATTTCCCTAAATGAAAGTGGAGAGTTCCTTTATTGAGGTCATATACATCACAGCTTCATATTCTATGCTTTCTGACACATGCTTTCTCTGAAACACACATTAAATCTTCAGCGTCAGATGATCTCAGGTTGTTTTATGTTGAAATATGTGGCTAATGCATGACTGCATCAAAGCATCTGCGATGTTTAATTGAACAGGAATTATTTCATTGGAGTCCAGATGAAGAGGACAATTCTTTATGAAATGTTTTTTTAACTCAGTGTCCTGGAATGTCAAGCACAAGTAAGTCGCTGGACACATCACGCACATCACCTTTACACAGTCTCAGTGTATTTTGACGTGTGTTTGACGTGGGGAAGCTCAGCTGTGCATTCTTTCGTGAAAATAAGATGATTGGATTGTTTTGTTTATGATTTCGTTATTTCCCCACCCAGATACTGACCCCATTTAGAGAATGAGCAGGATAAAGTTTGCATTAAAGGAATTTGTTTCGTTGACATGTTTTCGCCAAATTGTAATTTCCATTGTTAGAGTCCACTGATCTCCACAGCAGCAGAAGAAGAAAACACCTGGCACTGGTGTGTGTGTGTGTGTGTGTGTGTGTGTGTGTGTGTGTGTGTGTGTGTGTGTGTGTGTGTGTGTGAGCAGACTAAAAACAGTGGGAAACGCGTCATGGTCTTATGCCGATCCTTCCCTTCTCTTCTCTCCCTATGCTTTCCTGTGCATACATTCTACTTTCTTATCAATTAAAAAGGTAAATATCCATTCATTCATTCATTTTGTTGTCGGCTTAGTCCCTCCATCAATCCAGGGTCACCACAGCGGAATGAACCGCCAACTTATCCAGCAAGTTTCCATGCAGCGGATGCCCTTCCAGCTGCAACCCATCTCTGGGAAACATCCTCACACACATTCACACACACTCTCATACACTACGGACAATTTAGCCTACCCAATTCACCTGTACCGCATGTGTTTGGACTGTGGGGGTAACTGGAGCACCCGGAGGAAACCCACGCGAAGGCAGGGAGAACATGCAAACTTCACACAGAAACGCCAACTGAGCCGAGGTTCGAACCAGCGACCCATCGACCTTCTTGCTTGCGAACGTGCTACCCACTGCGCCACTGCCTCGCCTAAAAAGGTAAACATAATAATAATAATAATAATAATAATAACAATAAATAAATAAATAAATAAAAAAGTCATGTGATTTTGTTCTGAGAGATCATGTGATGATAAAAATGTGTGTGAGTGGACAAAGCAGCAGGCTGAGCACATTGTAAAACATCTGAAATACTAGCTGCGTACCAAATGGCACACTATGCACTAACACACTCAAAAGCATAGTATACGTATGTGGTGTTGTCTCAATTGCAACACTAATGTTTTTCACCAAGCAGAAATTCAAACCTGATGACGTTTAAAGGTTTCCAAATTAGTGAAATAAATGACCAAACTACCAAATAATATCTGCCATGAGTATAACCGCATTCACCATGGGGAGGCGCTATAATCACCCTCGTAGGACAATACAAAATAAATAATCCAACATCAATCCAAAGCTCCACCTCTTCTGCGACATGAGCAAAGCAGCGGCTGTTGAGTGCGTGAAGTGTCCAGCAATATGCACTCCTTTACCTATTGAATAAGTGCATCATCTGGGTAGATAGATAGATAGATAGATAGATAGATAGATAGATAGATAGATAGATAGATAGATAGATAGATAGATAGATAGATAGATAGATAGATAGATAGATAGATAGATAGATAGACAGCCCCCTCTGGTGGATTTATATGAGAAGACGACAAGCAAGAGTAATTTGAGATCATCAAAAAAAAAACACAGCGCCCTCTGGTGGATTTATACGACAAGACGATGCACAAGAGGAATTTAAGATCATCAAAAGCATGCACAGCTCCATCTGGTGGACTTATGTGAGAAGAGGACGCGTGAGAGTAATTTGATATAATCTAAAAGTGTATACAGTGCCCTCTGGTGGATTTATACGAGAAGAGGATGTGCGAGAGGAATTTGAGATCATCAAAAAGCATACACAGCACCATCTGGTGGATTTATACGAGAAGAAGATGCACAAGAGGAATTTAAGATCATCAAAAGCATACACAGCGCCATCTGGTGGACTTATGTGTGAGTAATTTGATATAATCTACTTGTATACAGCGCCCTCTGGGGGATTTATACAAGAAGAGCATGCGCAAGAGGAATTTGAGATCATTACACAGCAAACACAGCACCCTCTGGTGGATTTATGTTAGAAGAGGACGCGTGAGAGGAATTTGAGATCCTCAATAAAGCAAATACAGCACCCTATGATGGATTTGAAAAAGCAAACGTACCTCCAGTTACGTATTTTGCTGTGCCCAGAATTCTAGACCTGGGTATGTATCCGTAATGAGCCTGAGAAGGATTCACCCCTTATATCCTGCACAAAACAACACATAACACTGTAAACTAAAATGATGTTTTATGAAAGAACAGCCTTACGTTATGCTCTACGTTTCACTGCATTCTTAAGAACTCCTGAGCCAAGAAAACATGCTTTGTTTCTGGTCGAATGGTGAAACCTCCGTAACGAATGCTATGACTAACATCAATGGGAAAATAAATACATTTCTGAAGTGAACGCTGCGTTGAGAGCCGGTCCATCCCTGGAGTCGTCTTTCTTATTACTGTAGACATTTACAGTCCCTTGCAAACTTGACGGAGACGAGCGCTTACCAAATTGAGCCCAAGTGAGTTGTGTGCACCTCCGCAGCACATGATGGCGATCTATTAAAGGAGGGATTGCGTCAGCGTCGAGATGCTTTTTTGTATTATTTTTTATTGCTCAAACACAATGGGGTCAGATGACTGCGACACCTCTTTGTGAGGCCTAAAACCATTAAAGCTCAATGCAAAACATGCGTTGGATGACAGATCGACACATTTATTTAGTCGTATATCAGTCGTCACACATGCAAAACATACTGTACAAAAGCAGAGCTGCTTGATGGAGTGCACAGAGATATGAGTTTATTTCAGAGTGATTGTTTTTAAAGCTTTTCAGATGGCAGACCTGCTCAGAGGAGGAAAACAGCTCAATATTACAACGACTAAATCAAAATTATTAACCCTCCAGTTTGAATTGGACAATTAAAAGTTGAAGAAGAGTGTAAAAAAAGTGAAAAAAACGTTTTAAAACTCTCAAAATCCATAGTTTCTAGTAATATCCACCTATCTTATCTATCCATCCATCCATCCATCCATCCATTCATTCATTCATCTATAGTTCTTTTTTTATCTATCTATTATTCTATGGTCTAAGGTTGATGGATGGATGGATGGATGGATGGATGGATGGATGGATGCATGGATGGATGCATGGATGCATGGATGGATGCATGGATGGATGGATGGATGGATGGATGGATGGATGGATGGATGGATGGATGGGTGGACGGATGGATGAATGGAACAACAGATGGATGGATGGATGGATGGATGGATGGATGGATGGATGGATGGATGGATGGATGGATGGATGGATGGATGGATGGATGGATGGATGGATGGATGGATGGATGGATGGATGGATGGATGGATGGATGGAACAACAGATGGATGGACTGATGGACTGATGGATGGATGGATGGATGGATGGGTGGATGGATGGATGGATGGATGGATGGATGGGTGGAGAGATGGATGGGTGGATGGATGGATGGATGGAACAACAGATTGATGGACTGATGGATGGATGGATGAATGAATGGATGGATGGATGGATGGATGGATGGATGGGTGGATGGATGGATGGGTGGGGGGATGGATGGATGGATGGACTGATGGATGGATGGATGGATGGATGGATGGGTGGATGGGTGGATGGATGGGTGGATGGATGGGTGGATGGATTGATAATAGTTTGCACAAGCACATTAACAACATTAACACCAACATGTCAACAGAGGAACTCATTAAATTCACACTTTTATGATCATTTGATTATGAAGAAGCATCCTCAAACAGCAAAGTTGGAACTTAATATATATTTATATATAACCAACACTACAGTGAAGCCTTATTATATAAGAATGTTTGTGTATGGCTCGGCAGAAAAACCTGATTTTCAGTATATTTTGTTTGCGAGTTGTAAATAAACTACTGTAGAGTGTGTCGCCTGCAGGTTAAAGGCACATCTGTGGTCACTCACAAAAGAGCGTATATCAAACTTCATGTGTGCGGAGTCCTTCAGCAAGAAAAATAAATACAATCTAATTTGCAAGTTGAACAAAAAAAAAAGCAGAAATGCCCCAACACATGGTGTATAACCCGCTGACCTCAGGTCAGGCAATCAAACCGGCTTATATTTGTTGATCTTAGTTTTCTGACAGTTTACTAACCCAGGAGCTTGTAAAAGAGAACATTTCCTAGTTTGCACAGATGGGTAACACGGCGGCCTGTTCAACAAAATACAAACTGACAGACTCTCAAAACCAGCGCAAATGTTTACTTACAGCCAAACAAGACCGAAGAGCTTTACTGCTCTCATTTACGACAAAACTAAATGAACATTATTATTTTAACTACGCTAAAAAATAACATTTGCTGTTTGTTCAGACTACTTAAATTGAGACTACTTAAATTTAAATTGAGCTGAAACAACACAATTTCTTAAGTTTTGAGGGGGGCAACTTAATAATTTTATGTTCAATTTTATTAAATTTGATAAAAACTAATGAGTTAACTTGATTGCTTCATGCTGTTCCAACACAAATTGATTATGCAGAACGCATCATTTTTAGCAGTTTACTCTAAAACAAAATGCTGAGTTCACTGTTGCACAAAAACAATTCCCTTATGTTGTCCCAACACATTCATTCATTCTCCTTCGGTTTAGTCTCAATTTCAGAGGTTTCCACAGCGGAATGAACCGCCAACTATTTTAACATATGTTTTACGCAGCAGATGCCCTTCCAGCCGCAACCCAATACTGGGAAACACCCATATAGACTCATTCACACTCATACACTATGACCAATTTAGTTCATCAATTCCCCTATAGCACATGTGTTTGGACTGTGGGAGAAGCCGGAGCACCCGGAGGAAATCCACGCCCACATGGGGAGAGCATGCAAACTCCACAATACATACATAAGTTTTTTCTTTCAAAAATTTAAGTAGATTGAACATAAAACAAATCCTACAGAAATCTCATGAATTCTGTTTCTATATTTATGCGAGAAGCAAACACAGCGCCCTCTGGTGGATTTATACGAGAAGAGGATGCGCAGGAGGAATTTGAGATCATTAATAAGCGTACACAGCGCCATCTGGTGGATTTATGTGAGAGGGTACACAGTGCCCACTTGTGGATTTATACGAGAAGAGGATGCGCAAGAGGAATTTGAGATCATTAATAAGTGTACACAGCGCCCTCTGGTGGAATTATGCGAGAAGACGACGCAAGTTAACACGCATATACATACACAGACAACGACAAATTTAGTTCATCAATTCCCCTATAGCACATGTGTTTGAACTGTGGGGGTAACCGGAACACCCGGAGGAAATTCCCGCCAACGCGGGGAGAACATGCAAACTCCACAACACATACCAATTCTGAGTGACGCTCCTAAAAATAATGGCTCTTTCTTGACATCAGTGGTTTCATGTTGATTTTTTTTATATTCAAAAAAGTTTTTGATAACAAGAGGTTGTTAAAAGTGAAAGTGTTTTACATAGCCGGCAGCTAGCTCTCTGCAACTCTCACATGGTCACCCACTGAAGCTAAGCAGGGTTGAGCCTGGTCAGTACCTGGATGGGAGACCACATGGGAAAGCGAAGTTGCAGCCGGAAGTGGTGTTAGTGAGGCCTTAACCTGCGGTCTGTGTGGGTCCTAATGCCCCAGTATAGTGAAGTATATATTGTCAGAGCGCCTTGTTTAAGATGATATGTGTGACTCTCTGTGTTCTTCAAAAAAAGCCAGCATCCTGGCCAAATCTGTCCATCATGGCCTCCTATCCCTCCCCATATCATAATAGGCTTCATCCCTGTGTCTCCTCTCCACCACTCAGCTGTGGTGTGTGTTCTGGCCGTTGCTTCATCCAACTAGATGCTGCGCAGTGGTGGTGGATAAGGAGGTTCCCCCCAATGTGTAAAGCGCTTTGAGTGTTTACAAAAGCGTTATATAAAAGGAATTCTATATATATTATCCAGAATAACTCATATATAACAAGAACACTTTATTAATCGTGACACCTTTAAAAAAAAAAACACCTACATAAGATCTGAAGTAAGCGTATAGACTTTTGGAAGGTCATTCTGAGGGTCAACAGGCAATATTAAATATGCTCTAATAAATGATGTCAAACAATCTGAACATCAACGGTCAGAGAGCGCAAAGAGAGTCTGTCAAACATCACCGATGCTCAAACATGAACCAGATCAGATCCTGCCAGAGGAAACAAAACAAAGGATACACATCATCTTTTCCAGGGAGGGAGGTTTGGATCTGAGCTCCAGCGCTGTAGAAGCATCAATCTCCAACAGGAAAACAGGACATGATTGATGGAAACATGAGGGAGATCCTGCGGTGAGATGTTCTGACCCATTCAGAGCAAATCGAGCGCCAAGAAGCAGGTAAAAACATCTTGTTCAGAGCTGCAGTACAGGCGCAGGTTTACTTCAATGCTCAGGTGTGAGCGCAGCTTGACTGCAGAGTACATGTGAAGATCACACTGAATGAAGAGTTTTATGGCAGCCTCGTATGAAGATGAATGAGCATCAGAGTTCACTGTTTGTTTGTTTGTCTGTGTGTGTGTGTGTGTGTGTGTGTGTGTGTGTGTGTGTGTGTGTGTGTGTACCTGGATGCAGTGGCGCAAAAAGGGGGTATGCAGTATATGCGGCGCATAGGGGCGCCACACATGGGGGGGCGCCATTGTGCCAAAACTATTTTAAAATTTTTTCTTATAATTATATATTTTTTATACATATAAATACATATTTTGATTAAAAATATTTATCCTGCATTTTATATAAATATACAATTGTATTTTATTGAATAAAAAAATTATACCACCCCTCCGTCTTCTTTGACCATTTGATTGATCCGTTGCTCGGTTACAGTCACATGTTCAAAATGGAGAGAAGAGTAAAGAGACGTGGAACGCGAAATAGAAAACAAAAAGAGAACGAACAATGCCTTAAAATGAAAACTGCCATGACAAATTGGATAATAAGGGATTGGTAAGCTTAACCCACACTATTATTACCATACGTTTAATCAACTTCTAATGTTTTTGGGAGCGACGGGCAGCCATATCATTAATTATTCATTATCGCCACTCAGTCACTGCATGCATGGGCTTTTACTTAAAATAAATCCAGACGAGGTGGTTTTGTCCAGGCAGGGGGACAGTGACGCACGGCCACACCTAACTGCGTCCGAAATCGCATATTTGCATCCTGTGTAGTATGCGAAAAACACTATAATTCTATAGGCTAAAGCCATGATGAGCTGGTGTAAAGTTAACTTTATGGTAAACGCTTTTGATAGTAGTAGATTTATGGACCGTCAACTTCAAAAGAGATAATTTTTTATTTACTGCATTACAAAAGAGCAACAAATGAATTTGGTTTGATCCTCTGTTTTGTTTGATAACAGAGGTGCGAGTCTGACTTTAAGAATGCAATGAAAACATTTGTTTTGTTTATGCTAATTTAAGATAATATTACTTGTGTTTCAAATAAAACATGTTTACATATTATTGTGTATTTGTCTATTTACACACCTGAATCTTAAAGTATGCGCTTTCATTCATCTTCAAATCGCGTGTATAGAAGCCGTCTTTATCACTATGGGGTGCGTCCTTCACTCAGTACCGTTATATGGATTCAGAGGCTGCATAAGGGCGGCAATAGACGCACAAAGCTTTACTAGAAAGGACGTGAACGCTGCCGTTTTTTACATTAATTTTAACGTGCTGTCAATCCAAAATAATGTGAAAGCTTAATTCTCTTAAACAGTTCTTGCATCACATTTGAGATCGGCTCTGTGTAGCTGCTACTTTCACTTTTCATAGAAACATTACAAATGCGGGAGAAATACAGGAAAAACACACACGGAAGAGCGGATAGAATGATAAAATATGGTAGATTTAATTTGGCAAAAACGAGAGGGTTTATAGGTATGAATTGCATACGTTGGCACACACATTTTAATTCATAATAATTGAAAACAATAACATGCAGTCACACATCCGTGTGTAAAGTTCATGTAAAAGTTTTATCAAAATAAACGGTGAAATCATACTTACAGTTGAGTAATCTGAAAAATTTTCTTTATTATTATTAATTAATTATTTTGCAAAAATAAGAGGGATTACACAAAATGTATGTTTAAAAGTAGGCTACAACCCTAAATATTAGGGCCAGACAGAATCTGCAAACATTTTTTGCTATTTCTGCTAAGAAATACAGGCAGAAAATACTACTTAACCAACTGTATTGTAAATAAATCATATGAACATTTTAATATTACTGTTATTATATCACAATAATATTAGTGAAATTAATTTAAATACTGAGTTAATATAAATGTACACAAATTTACACAAGTAAATACATAGACTCAATGATGGGCTAAAAATCTGTAGAAAACTGCAGATGTCTGCGCATGTAGACTCCGTGTGGGCCTACTGAATATATTTTAGACAAAATAGAAAATAATACTTGGATTAAAAAATGCCCCTATATAAATTTTAGATACCTAATTATAATGATTCTTAACCCTGTTAAAACTGACACAAACAAATAGTCAGAATATTCTCATTTTTTGGAACTGTCATGTTTATTAATCCCATCAAGATCCATTTTTATACCATATACATGTTTTTTATAAATTTATTATGTATCATATTGATACATCAGGCCTTTTGGTAACTTTTTTTGCTTAAAACTAGTTCAATTTAGTTCCCAAAAAGTTTGCCTATAACATTTTGATCAAATAAAACATTTCAGGCAGTTTGTCTCTATTTTTTTAACTAAACATTGTACAGTCTTTTTTATTTCACTTTGTAAAAAGTGTGATAGCAGTTTATTGTTCATGCGAAGACAGACCTTACACCTCTCACATATGCATGTGAGAAGTTATTGCATTTTTAAGTTCTTTTGCTCTTTACGACTCCCATATCTTTCATTTTGTTTTGACAAATGTACAAAAAGAACAAAAACAAGACATGTCAAGGTGTTATAATCATTTGGTGAGGAAAATGAAATTAAGAAGAAAATTGGGAAGGGATGAGATGTAATTCTTTGTGACTAAGCATGCTTAATGTAATTATACTTTTACTACTTCATACTATTTCAGTTGCGTTCAGAACTTCGACATGTTGATGAGGAAATTAATATGGGGGGGGGGGGGGGGGGGGGCAAAACTTGAACTCGCATACATCTGAGTAAATGTGCAGTTGTGCCCCTGCCTGCATGTGTCTATCTTTGTGTGTATGTTTGTCTGTCTTTCTGTCTGTGTACTATATGTGTGTGCGTCTGTCTGTCTGTCTATGTATGTGTGTGTGTGTGTGTGTGAGAGTTTGGTCCATCTCTCTCTGAGTGTGTGGGTCTGTGTATGTTTATTTGTATGTGTATCTATTTGTCTCTGTCTTTGTGTGTGTGTGTGTGTGTGTGTGTGTGTGTGTGTGTGTGTGTGTGTGTGTGTGTGTGTGTGTGTGTGTGTGTGTGTGTGTCTGTGAGTACGTGTGTGTGCATGTGTTTTCTCTCTCTCTCTCTCTTTGTGTGTGTGAGTGTGTACTGTATGTATATCTGTGTGTGTATCTATTTGACTCTGTGTGTGTGTGTGTGTGTGTGTGTGTGTGTGTGTGTGTGTGTGTGTGTGTGTGTGTGTATGTCTGTCTGTGTGCTTTCTTCGTGTGTTCATGTGTGTTTTCTCTATCTCTTTGTGTGTGTATACTATACGGATATCTGTGTGTGTGTATCGATGTGACTCTGAGAGTGTGTGTGTTTGTATGTCTGTCTGTGTGTGTTAATGTGTGTGTCTCTCTTTGTGTGTGCATGTGTGTTTTCTCTCTTTGTGTGTGTGTGTATACTGTATGTATATCTGTGTGTGTATCTATTCGACTCTGTAAGTGTGTGTGTGTGTATGTCTGTCTGTGTGTGTACATGTTTGTGTCTCTCTTTGTGTATGCATGTGTTTTCTCTATCTCCCTCTCTCTTTGTGTGTGTTTGTGTTTTCTCTCTCTCTCTTTGTGTGTGTGTGTATACTGTATGTATATCTGTGTGTGTATCGATTTGACTCTGAGAGTGTATGTGTTTGTTTGTATGTCTGTCTGTGTGTGTTCATGTGTGTGTCTCTCTTTGTGTGTGCTTGTGTGTTTTCTCTCTCTCTTTGTGTGTGTGTATACTGTATGTATATCTGTGTGTGTATCGATTTGATTCTGTAAGTGTGTGTGTGTATGTCTGTCTGTGTTTGTGTTTACATGTGTGTGTCTCTCTTTGTGTGCATGTGTGTTTTCTCTCTCTCTTTGTGTGTGTGTGTATACTGTATGTATATCTGTGTGTGTATTGATTTGACTCTGTAAGTATTTGTGTGTGTATGTCTGTCTGTGTGTGTACATGTGTGTGTCTCTCTTTGTGTGTGTGTGTGTATACTGTTTGTATATCTGTGTGTGTATCTATCGATTTGACTCTTTAAGTGTGTGTGTGTATGTCTGTCTGTGTTTGTGTACATGTGTGTGTGTGTCTCTTTGTGTCTGCATGTTTATATGTGTCTTTGTCTATCTGTGTGTGTGTGTGTATTCCTCTCTTTGCTTGTCTATGTGTGTGTGTGTGTGTGTGTGTGTGTATCTATTTGTCTTCATCTGTGTGTGTGTGTGTGACAGAGTTCAGCGTCAGCTCAAGACGTCTTTGATGAGCAGGGAACAGCAGGAATGTGAAAAATGCCAGACGAGACTCTCTGTGCTTTTCTCACAGTCTGCTTTCGGACGAGCCGCGCTGGACACGAGTGTGTGTCTTCTGCCGTCCTTCACTCGTGTGCAAATATTTGTGCACATGCTCAGTGAGCGGCGACCAACTTTACGGCTGCATTAGACGTCGTAAAAGAGGAAAACATATATGTGAAGGACAAAATGCAGGAGCCAACAAGCTTGAACACAGTGATGATCGCGCGCACACACACACTCATTATGTGCAGGGAAATACAGGGTTTGCTTGACCCTCGTAATGCAGTCAGGTCAGTGTTTCACGCAGACTCAAACCGTTTTAAAGCTACTTAAAAGTTTTAGGTAATAACAGACTATTATTATTATTATGTAATAGTAGTCATTATAGAGTGGCACAGTGGTTAGCATTGTCACCTCGCACGCTGATTCAAGCCTCGGCTGGGTCAGCTGGCGTTTCTGTGTGGAGTTTGCATGTTCTCCCTGTGTTGGCGTGGGTTCCCTCCGAGTGCTCCGGTTTTCCCCACAGTCCAAACACATACGCTATAGGGGAATTGATTAATTAAATTAACTGTAGTGTATGAGGGTGCTTGTGAATGAGTGTGTTAGGGTGTTTCCCAGTACCGAGTTGCGGTTGGAAGGGCATAAGCTGCAAAAATAAATAAATAAATAAAAATGTCAGTAAAAGTCAGAACCCAAGCTCATTCTGGAAACGTAGCCCCACGGACGTTTCTGGAGACCGTGATTTACGTGGCCGGAGGTACGTAAGGCCGCGTTTAGTTTTTTTCGAGCGAACGCTGCGGGGCGGTGTGGCGCCGCTCTGCCCCTCCTCTTCGCGCTCGCCTCCCGAGTGGAGGACTTTCCCGATGCAACCAGTTTGTCCGCTTAGCTCACAGCGTTGCGTCGGCGATAGCCCCGGAGGAGGAGCCGGCCGCGGGGACGACCGGGATCGAGTCCGGGGAACAGCGGTTCCGGAAATCAGGTAAGACGAAAAACGGAATCCGAAAAATAAGTGCGACAAGGCGGCGGGATCCAAAAAACGCGGTCGAAATCGAAGACGAGGGCTTTTGCTTTTTTTATTTTTTTTCTGGACTGCTTTTGCGAACCGTCACTCGGGTTTAGGGAAGGAGGAGGAGGAAGAGGAGGGCGCCTGAGTCGGCCGATCCGGCGGCTTTTCGCACAAGAACGGCGTGGGCGCGAACGGCGCGATCCCGAGAGGCACCCGAGACGCGAAAAAGCGCGCACAGCGGCCTCTCGCGGATCCGCGAAAACAAAAACCGCTCGAATATGTACCTCCCGGGACGTAAATCGTGGTCCGCAGAAACGTCCGCGGGGCTACGTTTCCACAATGAGCCCGGGTTAAAAAGTTACTTTGTTAAACTGTAGAGTTGAATTGTCAACATCAGAAGTGGACATAGCAGAGATCAACATCCCATAATGTAATCCATAACTATAAATAAACTTAACACACAAACTGTTAATTAGCAGATTATTTGTACTAACTGTCCTTATAATAGTTTAATGTTTGTTGTGTCTCAATAGATACATTTAAAGAATGATTAAAAAATATTATAAATAGAGTTATAATTCATTATAAGCATGAGATGCATAGAAAGCGTTACTGCAATAAGATTTGTTCCGAAATTTGTTAGCACAAATATTGGTCCCATTTTATATGTAAGTGGTTTAAACTACTGTGTACTTACAGTTGAAGTAAGAATTATCAGCTCCCAAAACTGCTTTTAATCTGGCCTAAATTAAACAAATAATTTAAAGGTTTTTAATTTTGTTGCATGAAACCCCAGTTTTGACATTGACCGATACATGCAAATACACAATGCAACAGGCAGCAAAAGAGCCAATGATGTCTTTAGGCAGTAAGTAAAGCAGTTTTGGATTGACATGACAGACTTGTGTTTTGGGTGTCCTGTCAGTTTCTCTTTAAGCTTCTTGATCTGCTCTTCTACTCTGCCAGCACAGATCCTGGATGTTTGTCGCTCTCCAAAAGTAAAGATGCTCATTAGCAGAGACTAAAGGTTAGAGACGCACCTGATCAAACCGTCTGAAAGTACAGTGGAGATGATGAACAGCGCATGATGAACAGCTGCTTCTGCTTTGATTATAGCAATAAAACGCTCTCTTGGAAATGACTGCAATAAATAGCCATAAATAAAGAGAACAGACTGTCAGCGGCGGCTAAAATCAGGCTAATGACTCCCTGACTTACTGAACGCAGATGCCATGATGGGATGTTACACACACACACACACACACACACACACACACACACACACAAAAACACAGTTTTTATTACAAATTGCTATTATTAACTATTTCTATTATAACTATATTCATATATTCCTATTATAACTATTATAACTGGTTTATTACCTGTTATAGATGGTTTGTTAAACGTGCAACCAAACGTACCCTAAGTAACATATTTCAAATTCACACAAATAAACAGCGCCCTCTTGTGGATTTGTCATCTGAAACGTGCAACAAAACCTTCCCTAAGTAATGTATTTTAGATTCAAAAAAATAAAAAAGCACAGATTTGTGATCTGAAAATTACAACAAAAAACATACAACAAGTACCATATTACACATTCACAAAAAAACACAGCTCCCTCTGGAGGATTTGTCATCTAAAACGTGCAACAAAACATTACATGAGTTATGCATTTCAGATTCACAAAAGTAAAAAGCACCCTCCGGTGGATTTGTGATCTGAAAATTACAACAAAACATACTATAAGTAAAGTATTACACATTCGCAAAAAATAAACACAGCTCCCTCTTGTGGATTTGACATCTGAAAAGTGCAACAAAGCAAACCTTAAGTAACGTATTTCAGTTTCACAAAAGTAAACACAGCGCCCTCTAGTGTATTTGATACATACACCATGCTGTCCTGACCTCTACTGTAGATGAAAACGTTTGTAAAGTGTTTGTATGAGCTGTTAATTATCCTGAAGCAGTTTAGTAGTCTTCAGGTAACTATTATCATAATGTAAGCTAAACCTGTTTTACTTCTAAAATGATAAAATTATTATTATTTATTTACATACAGAAACTTGAATATGAAGAGTTCATTCGCAAAAATAGATTATTTCGTTTATAAACAGACTTTCTTTGATAACTTATTATTTGATATGTTAAATACATCCAGGAAGTTACTGTACCTGTTTCTGCAAAGACGTTTCATATATATGCTGTATTCAATATTTATAGTTTTGATGCACGAAACCCTTTTTTGAAATTGACCCACACACACACACATACACCATGCCGTCCTGATAGTGAGAGCAGACCTAGTGCACTGTAATGCACAGAAAGGAGTGAAATGGCTGTTTGTATGGGCTGCTGAACTGCTTACACTGAGCTATTAATAGAGCTGCAGTCCATTACTCTCATAACACAGTTCAGTCTGTGGCGTTTATCTGCCCTTCAGCTCACAACAACAGGATAATGATCTATAACAGGGATTCTCAACCGTTGGGCCGCAGTCCACCAGTGGTCCTCAGTGATCCTGCAGGTAGACCATGAGCTTAAAATCAACCTAAATATGATACTATATTTATTTGATTTCAATATTAAATATCTGGTATTAAAATTATAGTAATGGCATTTCCTGTTATCTGTAATTGAACAGGCGAATTCGGACTCTATAAACAGCCTCACTGTTAATTACAGACATAACTGTGGCTTAAGTTTTCAACTGCCGCGCATTAACTGGGACTACGTTCTCAGTTATATAAAGCAAACAGTCATGCAAATGTAAAGGTAACGATGACTAGAGTTATAATAACCAGCTCGCGCATGCCACAAGTCCGTTGATACACAAACTGGGC
Organism: Danio rerio; assembly: GCF_049306965.1. Lineage (NCBI taxonomy): Eukaryota > Metazoa > Chordata > Actinopteri > Cypriniformes > Danionidae > Danio > Danio rerio. Next base: position 50,005,212 of record NC_133194.1, read on the forward strand.
TCTCTCTTTGGGCTCTATTTTGACAATCCAAGCACAAAGTGCAAAGCACAGGGCATGTCAGAATTCACTTTTGCTAATATAAGGACGGAAAAATCCGATCTGTGCCGCGATGCATGGTCTAAAGCAGGGGTGTCAAATCCAACCTTGATAAGGGCCGCACTGAGTGTTGTGAATAAAGTCAGGGGCCATACATAAACATTTTTTAAATGTATTTATCGGAGAAAATAAGTGTAATAACAACTGTATAACATCTTTATAACACTTCCTTAAACCATATTTATCAAAATAGTAAGGTTTCACGTTTCATTTTAATTTGGTCCACATTTGTGTCACAGCAGGTTTCATCTCTATCAAAACACAGAAATATGGTCTCTAACCAATATTAGCATAAAACAGCACAGTAGGAGGGAAACTGTTAAACAGTACATTTATAAATAAAGCAATATATTCATTAGTAGGCTATTATAGATAAATGGTGGCCTATGTCAAAAATAAATGGTAAGAAATTGTATTATTTAGATTATTTTGCTCCCACACTTGCACTAGGCGAATATGCCAAGCCTAAGAAAATTTGTCATTTTTAATTAACCAGACACCCTGCATCTATTCACAGAAACAATCTCATCTATTCTAGGAGTAATGTCCCTTGCCATGGTTATCTTCATTACAGACATAATATAGTGGTCTGTGAGGCGGGATCTGTGGGATGTTTTGGTCAGCTTCATTATAGAGAACATTTGTCCACATGAGTATGTGCTCCTAAACATAGAGATGAAGCGTGCAGCGTTAAAGAGAGTAGGGTGAAGCGCGACAGCACCCCCTGTGTCTCACTATTGTAATTGTCCTTATATTTAATTGAAATGACTTTTATTTTTACTTTTAACTGCTGGACTTGTCTGTCGCCTAAAGTCAGGGCTCATATGGCATCTGGGCTGTTTAATACAACCCAGGCTTATTGGAAATGCATGCCTCAGGCTGCATTTTTGTAAATGTGTTGCTCCAGATACTTCTTGTTGCATGGACAATAGTAGCGGTTATCTACATTTTTGTAAATTTTAAATGCGTTACTTAGGGGATATTTTGTTGTGCATTTCAATGAAAAATACACCAGAGGGCACTGTCTACTTTATAGTAAATCGGAAATACATTAGGGTACGTTTTGTTGCACGATTGTAATTGATCACTATTGTAATTGTCAGACCTTATATTTAAAGCGAGTGCGGACCACTTGAACTTCAATAGAAAAACTTGTTGTCGAGCCTGATTAAAAGTTTTGACGGGCCGCATTTGGCCCGCGGGCCTTGTAATTGACACATGTGGTCTAAAGGGTTGAGCTTATTCTCAGTTACAGGTGTGTTTTGAGAATAAACCAATCAGAGTCTCATCTCCCATTGCCTTTAAGAGCCAGTTGTGCCACACCACAGCGCATAACAGACTTTGTAAATAGAAAAACTGAACCCGTCACTACAGGGGGAAGGGGGGGGGGGGTGGTTTGGGGCTAAGCCTCTTTGCCTGAGCCCCAAACTGAAGACGAGATGTGACTTAGGAGACTGTTTCATACGGATTTATTAATCATTCTTTCTGTTCAATGAACATAAACTGTCATACTTTATTAAAGATGCAAACCCCTCACTGCACGACAGCTGCACCTTCAGCAAACCTCCTAATTCCTGCAGCAGGAAGACTTCAAAAACGGCTGATCTGTTCGGCCAAATATTTAACTGTGCCCTAAGAGTGTGTCTTATTTAATCTTACAATTTTATAAGCAAAAAAAAAAAAGGTTTAGCACACAATGACAATGATTTTGTCAATGTAAGGACCTTTGGGAACAATAATTATTGTGTTAAGCTCTACAAATAAGCCTGAATTTACTGAAGACAGTAGACTGCTTCAGCTCTATTATTAGCACACACAAACACTGGATTCATCTTTTCTGTGCACTACAGTAGAGTGCGCTTGGGCTGCTCTCATTATCAGGACGGAGTAGGGTTAAATGAGAGCTGATGGCTGGAGCGGGGGCCGCCGGGACCCTGTTTATCTGATCTTTTGTGTCGGGGTCACGAAGCCTGGTGGACGCTCACCCAGTTGGCAGTGAACCCGAGCTGTAATTTCCCAGCATCCTCCATTCAGACCAATAGAAAAGCCTCTAAACGGCCGTTGGGGAATCAAGCTCTGCTCTGAATGCTGATGACTCCAACAAAAGCCCAGATTCACAACAGCAAATCTACAGATCTTTAGCTTGAGCAGTGCGTGCCGAGTGCCACTACGGCTTGATTTAGAAAGATTTGTGGATTATATTTAGCTGGCTCTTCTGGACGTGCTCACCGCAGATGCAGAACTCAAAACATTTTCTCAGTGCATAAAAATAAAGAAGATTCATTTGCTGATAGTCTGGCAAATTGTCTTCGGTGTCGTCATTAATCATTAATCATATTTCTGGTTTGACCTGAGCGCTTTGTTGCACAAACTGACCAATATCAGCTTTCCTGCCGCTCAAAGAAATCTGATTCTGGAACGAAATCTCTTGGAGCGGGTCAGTGCGTGCTGAAAATAAAGCGACTGTGAGGGAGTTATTCACTTTTTATAATCATATAAACCAGGCATGCATTTATTAAAACAAATCCTGTTAAGGAGTTGGCACTGAAATGACTTTTATTTTTACTTTTAACTGCTGGACTTGTCTGTCACCTAAAGTCAGGGCTCATATGGCATCTGGGCTGTTTAATACAACCCAGGCTTATTGGAAATGCATGCCTCAGGCTGCATTTTTGTAAATGTGTTGCTCCAGATACTTCTTGTTGCATGGACAATAGTAGCGGTTGTCTACATTTTTGTAAATTTTAAATGCGTTACTTAGGGGATATTTTGTTGTGCATTTAATGAAAAATACACCAGAGGGCACTGTCTACTTTATAGTAAATCTGAAATACATTAGGGTACGGTTTGTTGCACGATTCAGATGTCAAATACACTAGTGGGCGCTGTGTTTATTTTTGCAAATGTGTAATATGTTACTTAGGGTGTGTTTTGTTGTACATTTTAGATCACAAATCCACTAGAGGGCGCTGTTTATTTGTGTGAATTGGAAATAGATTACTTAGGGTACGATTTGTTGCACAATTCAGATGTTGAATCCACTAAAGGGTGCTGTGTTTATTTTTGTGAAACTGAAATACGTTACTTAAGGTTTGTTTGTTGTACGTTTCAGATTACAAATCCACTAGACGGGCGCTGTTTAATTGTGTGAATTTGAAACAGATTACTTGGGGTATGTTTTGTTAAACGTTTCAGATGACAAATCCACTAGAGGGCGCTGTTTATTTTTGAGAATTTGAAATGTGTTACTAAGGGTATAGTTTGTTGCACATTTCAGATGACAAATCCACTAGAGAGCGCTGTGTTTATTTTTGTGAATTTGAAATACAGTACTTAGGGTGTGTTTTGTTGCACATTTTCAGATGTCAAATCCACTAGAGAGTGCAGTATATATTTGTGTGAATCTGAAATGTTACTTAGGGTACAGTTTGTTGCACGTTTCAGATGTCAAATCCACTAGACGGCGCTGTTTTAATCTGTGTGAATTTGAAATATGTTACTTAGGGAATGTTTGTTGCACATTTTAGATGACAAATCCACTAGAGGGCACTGTGTTTATTTTTGTGAATTTGAAATATGTAATTTAGTGTACGTTCTGTTGCACATTTTAGATGTCAATTCCACTAGAGGGCGCTGCTTATTTGTGTGAATTTGAAATAAATTACTTATGTTATGTTTGTTGCACATTGTAGATGTCAAATCCACTAGAAGGCGCTGTCTATATTTTTGCTAATATGAAAAACGTTTGAGAATGTTTTGTTCAGCCCAATCTCACGAACTAATGTAACTATGCTACATATGGTGTGAAAAGTGGCTAATTTGTACAAATAATATATGACTGCATTCATAAGAAAATGTATGATTTTTAAAAGGCATGCCACCAAACCCCAATTTTAACCATTTCCCTTTTTGAGAGATGAACAAATTGTACTAAAATGTATGAATGTGATTGTACAAATAAATACGAATCAGCCAGTAAATTGAAAACTTACCTATTGCTGTGAGATAGCATTGATTTTGTTGTACGTTTCAGATCACAAATCCACAAGAGGGCGCTGTGTACATTTTTGCAAATCGAAAATATTTTACTCAGGCTATGTTTTGTTGTATGTTTCAGATCATACACACACACAAAAAAAAAATCCCAATTTTTGGCACAATCTGTTTGTAGTGTGTAATCATCAATGTGCATCGGGACGCAAAAAAAAACTTTGTTTCATATTGAAAAATATCCAACATGATGTCTATGAATAATGCCTTATAATGTGTATCATTGCAGAAAACATGTTTATTATTGTATTTCTTCACAATGAGTTTTGTCCAACACAATCTCACGGCAATTTGTAACTTTTTGATTTAGAGGCTAATTCGTATGAATTCGTATGATCTAATTCGTACAATTTAGTACGATTTGCTCATCCCCCAATGACAGTTAGGGTTAGGGGTGGGGTTAGGTGCCACGCCTCCTTTTTAAAAGCGTACCAATTCGTACAACTGAACTCGTTCGAATATGTACGAATTAGCCACTTACGTTTTCTCGTGAGATTAGGCTGGTTTTGTCACAGCACTGATGTCGATCAAGAAGCTCTAAAACGGTCAATGATTTTTCACATTTAATCTGATACGGTCACAACTGAAATACAATAGTTTTGCTTTCTGAAGCCGGTCGGTTTAAAGCAGCCAAGAGCTCTGCAAAAACTTTCTCATTAAAATTCTTGAAAACTAGAAACAAAACTTTCACTGTCAAAGCGACTAATATGAAAATGAGAAACAGCAACAGCTCATTCAGCAGTGGCCGGAGTTTAGAAGTGTTTCGCAATTACACACTAAAGAGTTTGAGCCTTGAAACAAGCCATTAAATCCAACCAGATCAATCAACGTTTCAGCATTTCAGTCCATACAAGAAAACAGAGCAAACTTAGCAATAAGGTTAAAAATCCAAAAATAAAACGTCTGTCAGCATTTATTCACCCTTCATATATCTGAGTTTCTTTCTTCTTTTGAAGACAAGTGAAGATATTTTGAAGAATGTTGAAAATCGATAACCATTGACTTCCATAGTTTTTTTTTTTCATCCAAGAGTAACCAGTTTCAAACATTATTCTAACTATTTACCTATGTTTTCAATAGAAAAACCACTTGATGATGACTTAATAGTGAATAAATGTGTAATTTTGGGTGAAATATTCCTTTAAATGCATTAAAAGCATTACAAAATATATATTTTTAAAGCTGAAATGCTCCTTATTAATACATAAACACAATTAATGCATACTTTTTATTTTACCTACAGCATTAAAAAGCTATAGTCAACCAATTTAAAACAATGTCCAAATAATGTATATTATGCAATATTAATTATTTACTTCACAACCAAAACAGTACATCTGTTATATTGTGTGTAATGCAGTCTAGATGTACATTCGTCATGATGTCATTGTAATAGTCTTACTTTAATCTTTTTGTCACACACTGTGTTTTCACACTAGTTTAATCTACTAGAAAAGTGTGTAATTTCAGATCCATCCATTGAAATACCATGCGCACCTTATCCAAAATCATTTAAAAACACAAATCAACTTGAGAATGAATCACTGAATCCACATTAACTCTGAACGTATTATAAATCTATGCTTTAACTCTATTAGTGACCATCTGTCAGTGTGTGAAAGAGCTAAAATCAAACCCACCACTAACACTGAACAAGAACATGACCGTCCTTTTTTAAAGACTCCAGCTTCAAATCAAAAGCTAAGCCGTGATATGCAGAAGATAACATTATTCAGCTCTGCTTAGAGGAAATAAACGGCTTGAATAAGATCAAGGGCGAGTCAGAGAGAGAAACAGACTCAAAGACGGAGATAAGATAAAAGTTTACAGTGAGTGGATGGAGATTAGCAGGAAAACATGATGATAAAACAACACGCCATTCATTCTGCAATCCTTCATTCCAGTTAGGGATGATGCACCATTTGTATGAAAAACTGACATTGCAATATATTGTTTTTCTGCAACATATACAGTTGAAGTCAGAATGATTCGCCTTCCTGTGAATTTTATTTCTTTGTTAAATATTTCCCAAATGATGTTGAACAGATTCAGGAATTGTTCACAGTATTTCCTATAATATTTTTTTCTTCTGGAGAAAGTCTTATTTGTTTTATTTCAGCTAGAATAAAGAAGTATTTAATGTTTTAAATGCATCAATATTATTAGCTCCTTCAGCAATATTAGTTTTGGATTGTCTCCAGAACAAACCACTGTTATACAATGACTTGCTTAACTTTACCCTAATTACCCCAGTGAAGCCTTTAAATGTCACTTTAAGCTGGATACTAGTGTCTTGAAGAATATCTAGTCTCATATTATGTGCTGTCATCATGGCAAATATAAAAAGAAATCAGTTTTTTAGAAATGAGGTATTGAAACTATTATTATTATTATGATTAGAAATGTGTTAAAAAACTCTGTTAAACAGAAATTGGGAAAAGTCCAAAAAAAAAAAGTCGGCGCAATAGCCTAGTGACAAACATGCTGACATATGGTGCAATAGCCAGGGTTTCTACAGGTTCCACCGAGTTAAATTTAAGACTTTTTAAGACATTTTTAAGACCATTATATGAAATTTTTCACTTATAATGGGATAAAGGCTGATGAATATTTCAAATGGTCCAGATGGAAAAGATTTTTATTTGACCTATCAAAAAAAAATATTATCATTTAATACATTTAATAATACAATTATACATTAATAATAAACAATTAAAATATTTTAGATTTTATTTCTTAGATAAGTATTTTTAATATTGTGTAAAAACTAGCACACTCTACTTGTATCCATACGCTTTTTTCCCAACATAAACTTTCTTAAAAATAAAAACTGAACAAATGTTTTAAAAGTTTTAAAAACTATAATAAACTAAGGCTGCTTTCACACCTACACTTTTGTTTGGGAACCTGTCTCGTTTGCCCAGTTAGTGCGGTTCGTTTGGCAAATGTGAAACCAGCAATCGTTCTCGGATCCAAAACAATCGCTCCGAGATCACTTGAATGAGTTGGTCTCGGCTTAATTGAAACGAACTCTGGAGTGGATCGATTGAAGTGAGAAAGCGATACGATCCGTGCCCAGTTATATCACAGTGTTTTATGGATATGTAATAGGCATACGGCTATATAAAGAGAATTATGAGCAGGGCGGGAAGTCATTCAACAGACATCCCAAGTCTACGGAAGTTTTGTTAGTCTCCCGCAAATGCACAGAGACTCCAGAGAGCCCGCAAATGAGTGATAATCTACAGATAATTACAGAGAGATCTGACGGGGTGCTGAACACTGTATAAAAACTAATTACTGACTGAATTTACAAGCGGTGCATTGTCTCAGTGGTTAGCGCTGTGGCCTCACAGTAAGAAGGTCGCTGGTTCGACTCCCGGCTGGAGACATGCTGGAATAGTTGGTGGTTCATTACGCTGTGGCGAATGAACCGAATGAATTCACTTTAAAGGGGTGTTATTTTGTGATCAGGTCAGATGTTTTGCATCTATTAAAGTAATAAATAATGTAAGAGAATTGAAACATACTGTGCAGCTTTAGTTTTAATATCAACAAATCCCTCTCTTAACTAGAAGCGTCACCTGGTAGCTTCAAGGTGTTGAATTTGGATTATATTTCACTTCATTTCTTTGGCTCGGGGATGTTTTAGACTCTATTTTTGTCACAGAGACAGCTGTGTAAAGCAACAGTTCACAATGACAGCCTGTGGTAACGTCAAACCCCAAAGCAATTATTTCCAAATATCAGTACAGTCAGATGGACTCTGCCAGGCGTTAACTACTTTTCCGATTCGCTGTGATTCCCGATCGGGCCCCCGGGAGCCCACGCTGTTTACTATATAAAATATAATTGCATGCACAGCGAATGAGGTGTGATCATAGTTTCCCGCCCTTCAGCCAAAACTCAATAAGCGATTTATTGCAATTAATGGGCGAATGTGTTAACAATACTGCAGTCTGACAAGCTCTGCGCTAATCCAGGAAATGATACATCCTCATTTATTTGTAATTACGCTGTATTGCTCCCAGATGCAGTGCAGTATGGGTCATCCATCAGGGGTGACACCTTCACCTTTGGTTGCTTTGGTGTTGTTTTTGGCACAACTGTCTGCGTGACGTCACTAATCCTGACCGCAAGTGTCAGTCAATGTCTTTCTGCAGCATCTGTGTGGGTCTGATTGCTAAGAGATGGAGACTCACAATTCAACATCAGGATGGAGACGTCATGCATGGATAATCTAAAAATAATTTCTAATAACAGCTCCACACTGTAAAGAAATCTAACATCAATTTAAGGTCAGGATGAAGAGTGTCATGCATCTAAATGTAATTTGTCAGACTTGTGTGATTATTATGTAACTGGTCTTGGATCTATAATGCATTCAAAATATATGTATTATTATTTAGGGATGCAGGATATATCAGCGGCCATATTGTTCTCCGTTGATAAATGCTATTTTTAATGTTATCGTTATCCAGGGCCAGAGTGGGACTCCTTTTCAGTCATGGAGTTTCAAGCCTCAGACCGGCCCACCTCAGTTCACGACTGACGATATTAAAATAAGGTCATTTCCAATTCAGTTTCTAATGACACTATGACGTCTTTTTCAAGGACACAGCTGCTTTATAACTTCAAATGTTTTCATAAATATGAGAAGATTAAAGAGCATCTAAATCTCCTACACTGTTCTTTAAAGCATCACAATGTCCTTTCCTGCAATATCTGAATATATATTCTGTGCAAATTTCCTTAATCGTGCACGTGAGTGACAATCACACAGTATGAATATTCCAAGACACGATCTGAGAGAATCGCCGATGAGTCGCCGATGCCTGTGAGATATTTGGCGTGCTGAATATCTGGTGTTGTCGGCAATTCAAATCACGCCGTGTGAATTGAGTTTTGACTGAAAATAACATCAGCGATCGCCTACAGCCAATGAGAAAGCAGCATTCAGTAGTGTGTGTGTACCTGCAGGCCAGCGGGAGTTTGAGGAAGAAGTTAAAAACGCTCATTTTTGGTTTATTTGGACCCAAGAAATGGAAGAAAAACTAGTGGAGGTTTGACAGATGCAGAAAGTTCAAAAAGAGAGTTGAGGAGAAATGGCTAATTCCCTTCAAACCCAGGTGAGCAAATATGTACATTTTCTACCCCATTAAAGGCTTCCTTCTCGTGATGTAGTTAATAACAACAGATATACTACATATTTTGGGCTGTGAGGCGTAGCTTAGACGAAGTTGTCTGCGATTCTTCCTATTGTAAAGTCATGCAATGTGAAACCCCCTGTCACTGATCCATCTTGCAGTGTAAACAAAGCAGAGACAAAACGCTAGCACAGATAGTCATGCAGTGTGAAAACATCTGTGACACGACTACTTTGAAAATCATGCAGCCTGAACTCGGCATTACAGTGTTCAGACAGCAGAGAGACGCCACGTTGTGTTTAAAACAACAGTAAAAAGAAATTAATAGAAATGGTGGAAGAATTGTTTGGAGACATGGGTCATCAGTGTTGCGTTTATAAATGTGCTGTAACGAAGGTTTTGTTTTCAATTTCTCCGCTATGAGAGCACAGCTGGACTAATGTGTGGATAACAGTGCACTACAAACACTCGACAGAAATACATTTGTAAGAAACATTTTTTACCTGAGAGCTATTCGAATCTGGAAATGGTGAAATCCCGATTTGCTGCTCGTCTTCTTTTAAAAAAGACGCGGTTATACTTGATGTTGATTGTCCTGTCTCTACAGATTTGGTAAGTGAGCGATCAAAGGTCTTTGTTAGTTTATTCAGAGGCAAAGTTAGTTCCTATCGTCAGCAGTAGTCTTTCAGTTTTTGAAGACAGACCTTAGTCAAAATGATTGAGTTACTCAGTTTACAGTACGTTAATATCACTACAATATTATGTGCTGCTCTCTGAATGTTAACACTGCAATCAAACTATTACCATCGAGTAGAATTTTTGCTGCATTTTGTGACAGGAGCTAAAAAAGACACCAGTGATCAATAAAGCATCTTCAGAGACGTTCCTCCACCAATCTTTGTCATCGAGTGCAGTTTTTTCCTCTAATCTGTTCAGAATCTGTGTTTAGATTCCAGCTGTGAATGGAGGCTTTGTGTGGTTTTGGGGGAAACCTGCTCTCTGGGAAGTGTCAGACGGCTCGTATGAACACTGTTATCTGAAGATACAGGCCAGAAATGCTTTCCAGACTCCTGCAGTTCTGAAGCAGAAACAGCGCAAGACAACTTTAGATATTAATAGAGACTTTACAAACGCTTGGCACAGCTTTCAACTCCAGGTTTGACGTCTCTTGAACAGGAATGAAACTTATACTGACATGATCGCTGCAGCCATGTTCATTTATTAACCAGCCCAGGCTCACTGTAAATACGTTCGTCAGTCTACATATTTGCAAAATGTAAAATGCATAGCTACGGGTATGTTTTCTGGCACGTTTCAGATGTCAAATCCACCAGAGGGTGCTGTCTACTTTTTTATTTGAATCTGTAACACGTTTTTTGGGATAAATTTTGCTGTACGTTTCAGATGTCAAATCCACTAGAGGGTGCTGTCTACACATTTTTTTTAATATGTTACATTACTTGGGGTACATTTTGCTGTACGTTTCAGATGTCATATCCACTAGAGGGTGCTGTCTACATTTTTTCAAATCTGTAATACATTACTTAGGGTGTGTTTTGTTGCACGTTTCAGATGTCAGATCCACTAGAGGACGCTGTCTAGACTTTTTTTTAATCTTTAACTCATTACTTGGGGTACGTTTTGCTGTTTGTTTTAGATGTCAAATCCACTAGAGGACGCTGTCTAGACTTTTTGTAAATCTGAAATACTTGTGGTATGTTTTGCTGTACATTTTAGATGTTTAATCCATTAGAGGGCGCTGTGTTTATGTTTTGCAAATTTTAAAAACATTAACTGTAATACAAGTTACACTTACTTATTTTGATTGCATATTTGTTCCACTATGTTTAAGTTTTGTTGCACATTACAGAGGTCAAATCCACTAGAGGGTGCTGTCTACACTTTTTCTTAATCTGAAATACATGGCATAGGGTACGTTTTGTAGTATGTTTCTGCCAAACTGTAATGTAACCTAGGGTCCTTTTCAGTGTATGTTTCAGATCACAAATCCATTAGAGGGCGCTGTCTAAATCTGTGTGAATCTAAAATTCGAAGGTGATGCTCTTTTCTCGATTTTTAACTGTTATGTATGGTACTTATCATTACATGTTTAAGACAATAAAACCAAAAGAGGGCGCCATCTACATTTTTGCGAATATAATACATTACTTAGGGTATGTTTTGTTGCACATTTCAGTTGTCAAATCCTCTAGAAGGCGCTGTCTACACTTTTTTATCTTAAATACATTGCGTAGGGTATGGTTTGTAGTACGTTTCAGATGTAAAATCCACCAGACGGGGCTGTATATACTTTTGTGCATCTGTAATATGTTACTTAGGGTACATTTTGCTGCACATTTTAGATGTCAAATTCACTAGAGGGTGCTGTTTACACTTTTTTAATTTGTAACATTACTTGGGGCACATTTTGTTGTATGTTTTAGATGTCAAATCCACAAGAGGGTGCTGTGTACACCTTTGTGAATCTGTAATGTGTTATTTAGGGTACGTTTTGCTGCACGTCAGATGACAAATCTAGTAAAGGGCCTGTTTATTTTTGTGAATCTGTAATACATTACACTAAGGGTATATTTATTGCACGTTTCAGATGGCAACTCCACTAGAGGGCGCCGTGTACACTTTTGTGAACCTGTAATACATTACTTAGGATACTTTTTGTCGAACAGTTCAGATGGAAAATCCACTACAGGATGCTTTGTTTATTTTTGTGAATCCGGGTATGCTTTTGTTGCACGTTTCAGATCTCCAATCCACCAGAGGGTGCTGTGTATATTCGTGTAAATCTGAAATATGGTATTTTTTAAATTTTGTTGTGTGTTTCAGACATGTGGCCTTCTTGTGCTATGACAAAACAAGGCTCGTTGTTCAGATCAGCTGGCGAACCACTGATCTAAATCCTTCCCTAAACCCAACCAATAGTGTTTTCAGAAGCAAACGTCTGAGAAAAGTGTACTGCGACCATGTCGTTTTTTGTTTTTGTGGAAGTGAGCTATGGAGTAAAGTTTTCATATGGAGATAGAAGATGCAAATGTATTCAATACAAATGATAGAGTGTTAAGTTGTTATTTGGTGTTTATTTGCTGTTGTGCAAAGAACTGCATGGAAATAATCCTATAATCGTCAATAGTATGTTCCTGTAAATATCATTGGTGTGTGAAAGAACAAAAGTTGTTGTCGTCATACTGCCCCCCAGTGTTCATTTTACCACGAAACTGCAGTTTATGCACAAAAAAGTCAGCAACAATAAGTCTGTGCTGCTGTTAACAGTTTGTATGAAGCGGAGCTGATTCAGAATGTCAGTCTAATAGAGCGTGCTCAGATTGCCAGCATGTGTTCGCAGCTCTGGCACATGTTCAGCTCTTTTAACCTTTACATTTAGAGCACAACTGCACACAGAGCACTTAGTTGAGCAAGCAAATACTTTCCCTACAGTTCAGAACAAACACAGCGGAGATCGGCAGTGATTGCATGCTGTTTCTTACAGGCTTTTGTCAATAAAACAGGATTATTTAACACAGTCATGTGAAAAAGTAAGGACACCCAATGAATTCCTGATTGTCTGATCATTGGCAGGTCTTAAAATTTAGAAGAAAAAAACAGATGAACATCTAAACAAAGATAAATAAAGCCTGGCAGAGCAAGACTTGAAGTCATTACTGCTAAAAGTGGAGCATAAGTTTGTCATCCATGACTTCTCGTTCTTGGCTTTATTTAATTGTGTTAAATATTTAATGACAGAGTCTGTGATGTCATGTGATGTTGTTCACCTGTGGTTTTATTTTACACACTTTAAGACCTGCCAAGGACCATATAGTCTTTTATCATCTCCTGATATGGAAAACCATTCAGTTCAATAGGCTGTCCTAATTTCTTCGCAAGGCTATTTTAGATATTAGACATGCCATTTTAGTGTCTGCATGATATAAAATGTACAAAAGTGCTCTTTATACACGTTGACATGTAAGCAAAAGGTCTAATTTAAGGTTTTAAAGAGCATTTGTTACACTAACGTCCCAATATGCAGGTGGAATAAATCAATATAACATAGATATTTAATGTAAATATCAAACTACACACTTATTCTTTCAAAAAAAAAATAAATAAATAAATAAATAAATAAAAAGTTAATAAAATACAATTAAATAAATAAATCAAAATAATTAATAAAAAAATAAAAAACAAAAAAATTATTAATTAAGTAATTAATTAAAACTAATTAAAAGATTAAATTAAATTAAATTAAATTAAATCTTTCAAACATAAAATAATTATGTGCACTTTCCGAGCAGGAGACTAGTGTTAGACTAACAGTACATAAACTAGACTAGAGTGTTAATCTATTTTATTATATTTTATAATTTATAATATTTTGTAAACTTTTTAAAACAAACGACTATGCTTAAACTCTCAGTAAAAAGTTGCAAGAGCAAGAAAAAAAAGACTGAATTCAAATAAGCAGCTATATATATCTTCTCACAAACAAAAGTGAACATGACGTCTATGAACAGTCCCTACAGACCGATCAGAAGCTCTTCTACTAGTCCTAAGAAGAAGCTTGAAACAGTCTGGGCAGAATTTCTCCCCTAGAGATCTTTCTAATGGCACGTCTTCATACAGCTTAGAAGCATTTTTCATCGCCGTCCAATTAAAGAGATCCTCAGAAGTGAACAAGCTCGTCTCTGCTGTCTGCTCAGGGTGAACGTGCTCAGCTCTACTTCACTATTGATAGGAATGTGCAGCAGATAGCAGGTTCACAGAGAACACACACTACAGCTCAAGTCACAATTATTAGCCCTCCTATTAATCTTTTTTTTTTTTTAATGATGTTGAAAAGATTCAAGAAATACAGTGAAAAATTCCTATAATATTTTTCCCTTTTGAGAAAGTCTTATTTGTTTTATTTCGGCTAAAATAAAAGCAGTTTTTAATTGTTTTTAACCCATTTTAAGGTCAATATTATTAGCCCCCTTAAGCAATATTAGTTTTGGATTGTCTCCTGAACAAACCACTTTTATACAGTGACTTGCCTAATTACCCTAACTTTACCCTAATTACTCTAATTAATCCTTTAAATGTCACTTTAAGCTGAATACTACACAGCAAAATCCTCTGAGTGAAATGTACTCAGTTCTCAGTATTTGGTCCCTCTTTAACAGGGACAGGTTTGTAATTAGTAAAGCTGCTGTTTTTGAGATGCTTAATGATCCTCTGCTGAGATTTTGAGAGATTCAGTGTATTATATTTCAGCTGATTTCATGTAAAGCTGTGACTGAAGTCAGTTGAAGTTTTGTGTTTCTCTTCTGTGTTTCTGTTTGTGCAAGTGTTCATCATCAGGGCTCAATCATCACCCTTTGGACACCCCTCCAGAGTAAAACAACGCCCGAAACTGCGGCGGACGACGCAAAACCGTCCGCGTTCGACACACAAGCTCTTATAGTAACTAGGGAAACAGTGGGTAAACTTTCCTAGTACTATACACAACTGAAAACAAGTTTTAATTGTCCTACAACCTTACACAAACAGCTGAAAACAATTCTAAGAGTCCTCAAACCATACACAACAACTGAAACAAGTCTAAACGTACTTACAGGCTGTTGGTCTCGTTGCTAAAGAGCTTCTCCTACTTTCACTGACTACGTTTACATGGACACCAATAATTCAATGTTAATGCGATTAAGACAATACTCTGATTAAGAGTTGACCATGTAAACAGCGATTTTTGATTTAATCAGATTAAGGTCATAACTAAAGAGAACTAAAGGTCATAACGATCGAACTAAAGAGAAATGGAATTAAGACATGTGGAGTCTGCCGATTTTAGTCGCATTATTGTAGTGCAGGACAGACATGTAAACACCTTAATCAAACTATTACCGTCATGATAGGACTTTCACTGCTTTTTGCAACAGGAAACACATACACAAACACAGCTGTTAAACACTCTTTGCACCTATCCAGTCAGTGCAGACCACAGACAACTGCATCGTGAAATGCGAAGGTGTTTTTTCTTCCATTCAGCATGTGGTATGAACTTGCATTAAAACAGCACTCTTCCACCAGCAGTTCATAATAGTTGCATCCAATATCTCGTTCGTCATGGAGGGCGTGCAGGGAATGATCGTGAATGAAAGTGAAAGTGCCAAACTGCAGTTGAAGTCAACAAATTAAAAATTAAACATCCAAAATTGAATGTGAATAGTGCGGTGACCCAATGCTGTTAATCAAATTATGTGCTATAACATGTAAAACGGGATCATGCAAGTAACACTCAAAAAGCTAGGGATGGCTGACGTGAAACTGACGTTTCGACACAGTGTCGAGATCCCGAAGCGCAAGTGTTTCGAAACACTGCACCGAAGCATGATCCGAAACACCCAGGTCACGTGACTAAAGTGTTTCGAAACACTTGGTCACGTGACAAAAGCGATTCAAAGCATCGATCATTTCAGAGGCGGTTCAAGACCCCGAGAATATGCATTTGACTGGCTTGATCTGTTATATAATACTATCTAGTATGGCCTAGTGGACTGTGCGTGTACACTATGGTGCTGTATTTCAAATTTATTTTGGGTTCGAATCTCGACTAGTACAAATACTCCAAAATCATGATTTTATGTATTTTAATCATGTTACTGTTTTATGGTGTAGCCTAGATAGGATACAGCTGCGGATATGCCATCAATTTAGCATCTTTTTTGTAACACTGTAAAACAATAATTCATATTTTTACAGTACTGTGATGGGTTTAGGTTTTGGATAGACGTTAATAAAATACAATGGGAAATTTAATTAATAATATAAATAATTATTGTTAACTTCTGGCCACAACTGTATCTGATTTAGTAACAACCCTGTTTTATGAACAAAACAATACAAATTTATCTACAAGGTGTTTATTCAGATGTCAGAGCAATGTTGAAACAAAACGATACAATAACAAAGCATTACCAACTGGTAATAAAGCATTTCAAAACAATTGCATTAGCCTGGATTCGAACCCATTATTCCCACATGGTTGTCACAAACTCTAACCGCTCGACTAAACCATTTCATCATTCAAAGCTACAAAGTGGAGTTTGATACCTCAATTTGGTCAACAGTTCTTTGCTGAAGCTGCTTCAGTGCAATACAAATAAAATGACCACTAGGTGTCACCGTAGAGTGGTGTTTCGAAACGTTTCGAAGCTTCGACACATTTGCTTCGATAGTTTCAGTGTTTCACGAAGCCTCGCTTTGCCCACCACTACAAAAAGCAACTCATGTACACACCTTAGTCTTAAGGCCCGTGCACACCGGGACGTTTTTTGCTCACGTTTTCTGTCCACGTTTAACGCCTCGTGACTAAATAAAGATATAAACGTGGAGCTGCTTACTCGTGTGAACACTAATCATTTCTTCATCGCTAGAGCTGGAGCTGCTGCTTGAACCATCCATGCTTGTTTGTGTCACCAGTAACTTTAACAACAAGCGTGTGAGCTTCCTCTCCTCCTCTTCTTCTGTGTTATAAGCTGGCATCAGAAGCTTAAAGTTGTGTAGCGCCATCTAACATCAAAAGAGTGATTTTGCATCCTCTTCAGCTTGACGCCAGTGAAAAACGCTTGGGTTTAAATACTGAAAACGTCTCGTAAAACGCTGAAGATAAACACAAAACGTTGTGCAGGAGCCTTTATTATTCTCTTAATTAGATTAAAGCAAATAATTCGATTGCTGATGTCAATGTAAACGTAGTCACTGTCTCGTTAGCTTGAGTAAATGTAAGTAAATTTAGGTAAATTTGAGTCAAATTTCCTCAGGATTTTGCTGTGTAGTATCTTGAAGAATATCTAGTCAAATACTATGTGCTGACATCATGGAAAAGATTAAATAAATCAGTCATTAGAGATGAGTTATTAAAACTCATGTTTAGAAATGCGTTGAGGAAATCTGCTTTCCATTACACAGAAATTGAGGGGGGATATACAGAGGGGCTAATAATTCAGAAGGGATAATAATTCTGACTTCAACTGTATATT
Source organism: Danio rerio (assembly GCF_049306965.1). Taxonomy (NCBI): domain Eukaryota; kingdom Metazoa; phylum Chordata; class Actinopteri; order Cypriniformes; family Danionidae; genus Danio; species Danio rerio. Next base: position 50,022,538 of record NC_133194.1, read on the forward strand.
GAAGAGCACATTTAAGTAAAGAATGCCACTATAAAAAAAACATCTGTGATTTTAACAGTAATAAACACAATGACTTCCCTTACCTAACTGTAAATAACTGCCTGTAGTTTCACAGCAAGACTCTTATAACGTTTACGGTCAACATTACTCGGGTTATTCTCAGATATTTGTCTCATCAGTTATGTAGATTAGATTTTAACGTTGCATCTATTGTTGATAATTGTTAATTGCATTAGCTAATCCTTGATTTATTTTCAATGCTAATATTCTGGCAACCACAGCTGCCAGTTCTTGCACCGTAAGTTTCTTTTTACAGTTCATGATGTAGCACTAGCAGAGAAAACATTCTGTTAGTTAGTAAATGTGAGCAGAAAAAATGACTTAAGTTCACAAGTATATTTGTAGGAATAGCCTTCAATTGCATGACTTATGCTGCGTTCACACCAGACGCGGAACGTGCGTCAATCGCAAGTGATTTACACGTTAAGTCAATGCAAACACGCGAATAGACATCCTGCGGCGAGATACGCGCGAATGGCACGACGTGAATTGCGTGGTTCGAATAGCACGATAAGCGCGAATGGCGCGGGGCGAATTGAGCGTTTGGCGCACTTAACGCATGTTTCGCGCGAATCACTCGAGTTCGAAAATCGAAACTTCAGCGGACATTTGCACCGCTTTAACCAAGCAGAAGCGTGCTCTTGTGGGGGCGTGATTGTGACGTAGAACCTGTTGATGGCGTCCCGGGGGAAATCCTCCAGGCGACACCGACAACAAGTCATCAAACTGGGCTTGGCTCAGTCAGAAGCACCGCTGAAAGCCTCCGTCATCCAGGTTCAGTTTCTAGAGGAGTTGATGAGCTCACACAGCTGGATGCATCTCTCCAAGGATGTAGTGGACTCAAACACGACCCTGAACGTATCGACGCTGTTTTTCAGTCTTCATAAAGCACATAAACACTGTTATTTTCTCAATAAAATCCATGTTAGCCATTTAGCTACGAAGCTAGAGTCACCGGGCAGACAGAAGCCCTGCCCATCACGCGAATCCGCGTCTGATCCAGGCCCGGATTGGCTAATCGGGAGGACTGGGAGAATTCCCTGTGGGCCGGTCCGTTTTTTGGCCGCGAGGGCCGGTGTCCCTAGCTCCAGAATCTGTTGCTCTCAGCAGTCACACTTTTTAAATTTATTTATTTACTTGACCACAGCCTTTTTATTTATTATTTTACTGCAACTCTTTTTTTCTATTTTAATGATTATAAAACTCAGTTGTTTCTCCTTCCTGAACACAGCTATTGTGGTCCAGCGGTTAGCATGTTAGAGTAAGCCGCCGCGGACCCGGGTTCGATCAGCGTTAGAGTAACTTTTTGTTTTCATTATTATTGTTAAGACATATAATACTGTTAGGGTTGTTGAACATTTGAAGTTCTAAAGCAGCTATTTTCTCAAAAAAAGACGTGGTAGTGTAATTAGAAACTGATTTGAAGATGACCTTATTTTAATATAGTCAGTCGTGAACTGAGGTGGGCCGGTCTGAGGCTTGAAACTGCAGAGCTGAAAAGGTGTCCCACTCCGGCCCTGGTCTGTTCTGAAGTGAATTTGACGCGCGAATAAAGCGAGTAAACTCAAATGTTCACGTGGCTATTTATGCGCGAATAGTGAGGTTTATCCGCGCATTCCACGTCTGGTGTGAACACAGCATTAAAGTAATGCCAAAAATGATTAGTAAAATACATTGCTCAAGAACTTTTATTAAATCAATATTTATTGGGTCTGTCAAAAAAAAGAAGTACTGTTTTCTCATTACATGCTTTTTGCACCATAATAATACAAGAACAATCAATGTATTTAAAAAAAGAAAATAAATATCATTGCAAACAAATAGAAATGTACTTAAAAAGTCCCTTAGTTTAACTTTTTAACATCAGAAGTTGACAGGAGAGATCTACTGTAGGTCCAGTGAATATGTAATATATTAATTTAACTCCTAACACCCCTCAATCATAGAAATAACCACCCATCAATAAAGGAAACTGAGATATCTTACAGTGTGTTGTTATGTCAGTATCTGACAGCTGTGGTGTTTGTGTTTCTTCATCTGTAAATCCCACGGGTTTGTTATCAGTTTGCTTATTATTGATTTTAACCCAGTTATTGAGTACAGAACAGGGCTTCTCTGACCTCTGAAATGAAGCTGATTCACGCTCTTGTTATCTGGTGTGTTGAACAAGTGTCAGATCTGAACCAACACACACACACACACACACACACACCACAGGTTTGCATTAAAGCTGAGAATGCAAAACACTCCGTCTAGACTTACAGTGATGGAATGTCTCTGGACACACACCGCCTGTGCAAACACACTCACACACACAGAGCAAACAGGGAGCTGATGCTGTGGTGAATCCTGATGGTTTTATGGAGTCAAGACGTCTTCAACACATGAAGAAAAATCTTAACACTAATTCTTGCTCAACTGCAAGGAAACTTTAAACCGATCCCTTAGTGAAGTGTTGGTACCATTTCAGATAACCTAAAATGTTAAACGTACTTAAGATTTGCAAATGAGCTGAAGCATCGACACTCCAGAGAACTACCTGACAAATGTCTTGTCGCTTATCCAAGTTTTAGGTACAACAAATAATAAGCTGACTTCTAGTTGATGATTTGGTGTCAGAAGTGTCTCTATGAAAGGTGAAGGCCTCTAGTTTTTGCTTATTTAAGCTCAATTAAATCTGATCATGTCTTGATGTTGACTGATTTGATGAGGACAGTGCGGTCTGACTCTGCTCAGACTAAAGTCTCATCACTGAACAGAAATAATGTCCAGTATAGAATATAAAGTCCTGCTGCAGTGGAGACAGAATGAATATTGTGTCTGACTCCATCATGAGCTCGGAGGACTGCATCCATACATCTCTGACATGACTCAAATCACTGATTAATAAAGTCATCTGGAATGAAGAAGAAAGCGTTCCAGCAGGACTCCCAGAGTTCATCAAGAGTCTTTGTGTTCATCTTTAACGCCTCCTCCTTCATCTTACCCCAGACATGCTCAATAATATTCATACCTGGCGACTGGGCTGGCCAATCCTAGAGCACCTCGTTGGAGTAAGCTAGTTAAGCAATTTACGTCCATTACTGTTTGATTGAGATAGAGACAACAAAACTAAAAAGCGCAACAGACAGCAGCGCGAGTGGTGTAGCTCGTAAAGCAGATGACATCTTTTGACGCGATCGATCATGAACCCGGTTTCAAATCCAGCGTCTGACACCTGTTTCTTTTTTCCCCACTACATATCAGCTTTTGCCTACTCTTTATCACGAGGAAGACGGGTAGATTAAGAAGTGTGTGTATTATGGAAGACTCGGATTCATAGAACCAACACCGTCTCACGCCAATTCGTAACTTTTTCATTTAGTGGCTAATTCGTACGATCTAATTCGTACATTTTAGTACGATTTGCTCATCCCCCAATGATGGTTGGGTTTAGGGGTGGGGTTAGGTGCCACGCCTCCTTTTTTAAATCGTACAATTTTGTACGACTGAACTTGTACGAATTCGTACGAATTAGCCAATAAACTGGCAAAACGTAAAACACTTACGTTTTCTCATGAGATCAGGCTGATAGAACTGGATCGGAGAAGTGTTATATCCAAATCATATGCATTTTAAGTGTGTAGAAGGTATACACTTGTCACGATTATCAGCAATCATTTCTCATAAGATCGCTGGTTTGCACCTACAATAACCATGGACTACAAATCCGCCATTTCTGGACTACATATTCATACATGCACTCCGGTCACACTCACACATGCTTCATCTAGACTGATTACATTCACACCACCTGAGGATTGTCAGAGACTGATTAACATACACTATTTAAGCCACACATTCACCCATTCAGTTTGCCGAGTCTTGTTTACTGTTAAGTGACATTACAACGCGTTTCTCCCTGTCTTGTTTCTCCGTGTTTGAACCTAGCCTTGTATTCTTGTTATCCTGTTTAGCCGCCAGCCTTTCGACCGTTTGCCTGTTTACCGTTAATGATTCTGGACTGTCTGGAAGTACTGCTTCATTGAACTTGAGAAAGTAAATAAAAATCTATTAATTTCTCCTAGTTATATTAGTATTTTTTATCAAAGTGTGCTGTAAATACTTTTTAAAATAAGTTTAATCTTTGTAGACTAGAAATATGTACTGCATATTTATTTTAAAATGCGGGCAATACAGTATAGATTAATCTTATTTAAAAAAATATTATGTTAATCTTATTTTTTAATGCAACTATAGCGGTGCGGCTAGGTAGGAGGCCGACAAGACTTTGTGCCCAGGTGCCTCTGAATTCTTCATCCAGGCCTGCCGTGAGCACCATGGTGCTGTACGTCAGCGCACTTAACCACTAGGCTATTGGCGCTGACACAATTGACCTTATTTAACCAATGCAGTATATGGCACCTTTAAATCTCCTAGAGCACCAACAGAGACTGAGTGAACTACGTGAAAGTAAGAATCATTTTGTAAAAGCCTAATAGAGTGTGTTGAGTGTGAATTGTTTGCTGAGCTGTTGTTCTCTATTATGGTGTCTGCGGCAGCTCTTTATGGCGACCTGGGCTCAGATAAAGCAGCGTCTGATCGATTGCTCCTCTTCAGGGTCAGAAAAGGCCATCAGGATCTGCTCTGGAGACCAGAGGAAAACACTCTCAGCTTTGATCATCAACACACACTCCTGCCTGATTAGATACACCCCCTGCATTTGCAGAATTCAGTCAGGCTGATTGCTGGTCTTTCACGGTTTTTAACAGCAGGTCCTGGATCTGTCCTGCTCGCGTGTGTCTCTGATGAATGAGAATTCAGAAGCCCATTGGAGAAGATAAAGAATCATTGCATCAGGACTGAAAACACTGAGCTGAAATCCCTGAGAGTTCAATCAGAGTCATGTTTCCATTCACCTATATTTGTGCATTCTGGAATATGCCATTAAAATGCTTAATTTAAATGTCAAATGCACATAAAATTTGATAACATGCATAAAAAAAAAACATATGAGCACAACTGAGTAGGATATTGTATACAAACAGTGCATCTGGAGAGTATTGATAGCACTTCACTCTTTCCACATTTGTTTATGTTACAGCCTTACTCCAAAATGAATTAAATTGATTAATTTCCTCAACATTCTACACACAATCCCCCATAATGACACTGTAAAAAAAGAGTTGTAGAAATTGTTGCAGATTTCTTAAAAATAAAAAGCTGTAAGTTCACATGTACATCAGTATTCTGATGTGGTGGTGAAGGAGCTGAGCCGAAAGGCAAAGCTCTAGATTTATGGTTCAATCTACGTTCCTAATCTCACCTATACTCATGAGCTTTGGGTCATGACCGAAAGGACAAGATCTCGGATACAATCAGCCGAAATGAGTTTCCTTCGAAGGGTGGCAGGGCGCACTCTTATGAAAAGGCTGAGTAGGTCTGACACCCGGGAGGAGCTCAGAATAGAGCCGCTGCTCCTCCACATTAAGAGAAGTCAGCTGAGGTGGCTCGGGCATCTGTTTAAGATGCCTCTTGGACGCCTACCTAGGGAGGTGTTCCAGGCTTGTCCTACCAGGAGGGGAAGACCCAGGACACGCTGGAGGGACTGTGTCTCTTGGCTGGCTTGGGAACGTCTCGGGATCCCCCCGGAGGAGCTGGAGGAAGTGTCTGGGGAGAGCGAAGCATGGGGTTCTCTCCTAAGACTGCTGCCCCCGCGACCCGACGCCGGAAAAGCGGCAGAAAATGGATGGATGGGTGGAGGTCATTTCAAAATGAATGATTAAATAACCTCTAAAAACCGCTCAAACGTGTTTGACCATAAATTTTTATTTCATTCTTTCTTCTACTGTCACAAAAGTTATTTAAAATATTGAAGCAGATATACTTTTAACATTCCAGGAATATAAAGTCACCATTTGATTAAATTTATTCATAGAAATGTTTCTGTAATATTTGATAAACGTAGTGTAAATAATGAGAAATAATTAAAATTGTTAAGCATTTAATATAAAAGTATTATAATACAGTATTTATGTAATGAGTCACATAAATATCTGAAATGACTGACTTACTAAATAACACAAAAGTTATTTAAAATATTAAAAGCAGACACTTCCCTTACATTTAACACGCTTTCTATGAGAACAAACATCACCATCTGATTTACACTGAATTCCATATGATCAATGAGTGAAATGTGACACAGCAGCGCCCTCCACTGGTCTATTAGCAAACTCTATTACAGGGGTGGCCAACCCTGTTCTTGGAGAGCCTCCTTCCTGCAGATTTCAGTTGCAACCCATATCAAACACACCTGCCTGTAATTATCACGTGGTGTTCAGGTCCTAATTAATTGGTTCAGGTGTGTTTGATATGGGTTGCAACTGAAATCTGCAGGAAGGTGGCTCTCCAAGAACAGGGTTGGCCACCCCTGCTCTATTATTTGTAATTAAAGAATGGCTTTCGTCTTTAGTTTGTGTCTCTGTGTGTGTGTGAGGATGCAGATGCTGTGTGTGCTGTGTTTACTGTCAGTCTGTAGCTGGGGATCAAACCCCAGGAGGATCATTCATCAACACACACACACTAACACACACACACACACACACACACACACACACATGTTTGTTTTTGTGAAAAGTGGGGACATTACATAGGTTTCCATTCATTTTATACTGTCCAAACCATATATTATATTGCCCTCACCCCACCCCATCCCTAAACCCAACCATCACAGGAGACTGTGTGCAGCTTTACTCTCTGATTAAACTCCTTCTGTAGGATTTATAAGCATTTTGAGAAATGAGGACGTCACCAATGTCCTCATATTTCACCTCCTTTTTGTAATACCTGTGTCATACCCATGTCATTATACAGATTTGTGTCCTGATATGTCACAAAAACACGTACACACACACACACACACACACACACACACACACACACACACACACATACACACAAACTTTATTCATCAGGGGCTACCACAGTGGAATGAACCGCTAACTATTCCCGCATTTGTTCCAGCCCAACACTGGGAAACACCCTAACACATACACTAAGGCCAATTTAGTTCATCAGTTCCCCTATAGCGCATGTGTTTGGACTGTGGGGGTAACCGGAGGAAACCCATGCAAACAAGGAGAGAACATGCAAACTCCACACAGAAATGCCAACTGACCCAGCCGAGGCTCAAACCAGCGACCTTCTTGCTGTGAGGAAACAGTGCTAACAACTTAGCCACCGTGTTGCCACTGAGCTCGGTTTTTTACACTGAATAGATTTGAGGATTAAAATGAAATGGATCTGCTTTAAAGATAGGTTTAAAGATAAGAACGATATGAAAGTAATGAAACTGAGTCAAATCCAGTGACCTGAAGGATCTACTGAATATTTAAAGTGACTTAATGTGTTTTCTCCACTAAAGGAGACGCAATAATCAGTCACCAGAAGCTGATGTGAAACTCCAGCAGCTCTCAGCTTCAGTCTGTACATCTGTGAATGCATTAGAGCTCAGTGTGAGTCTCCGCTCACAATCACATTCAACACCATTGCTCATTTACTCATTCATGAATCTCAGTCGTGTGTGGGTGTTTCACCTACTGGGGTTTAAATGTTTTAGAGCAGCAGGTTTTGCTTAATGACCAACTATTGTTAACATATTTAATTTGTGAAATGAATAAATAAATTTAGTTTGTGCATGACAAATTACATATCATTTTTATTATCATTATTAAATATATATATTGAAAACATTTGGACATTTTCCATCTTCACTCCATTATCACAATTAAAGTCAATTAATAATTATAATAATAATAATAATAATTATTATTATTATTATAATTATTATTATTATTATTATTATTACTATTAACATTAATAATGTTAATAAAAATAATGATAATAATAATAGTAATTATTATTATTAATTCATTATTTTTATATATATATATATATATATATATATATATATATATATATATATATATATATATATATATATATATATATATATATATACATATATATATATATTAAGGGTGGAGCCGAACCCGAATACGGTATTCGGAAAGGCACGAATAGCGTGTTTTTACGAATACTTATTTCGAACAAATACTTGAAAAATTATTTGTATTCGGGAGCAAGAAAAACACTATATCAAAAAGCAGCGTTTCCTCATGGGACCACAGTGCATGCCCGCGTGAGTGAGTGAGTGAGTGAGAGAGAGAGAGAGAGAGAGAGAGAGAGAGAGAGAAAGAGAGAGAGAGAGAGAGAGACGTTACGTCGGAGGGCGGGGCGGAGATAACAGGGTGTCTCGCACAAGCTTCTCCACAGCAGCAGACAGAGAAGGCTCGGCTGAGCGAAAAAAATACTTCACTGCATCACTATTTTTGTTAAATAGATTTTTGTACCTTAATTGGTTTCCAGATGCAGTTTATAAACTTGTAGCGGAGTTTGATATTCCATTACGCTGCATTTTTGAAGTTTGCAATCGGGTGCTCTGTTTACGCAACGTTAGCTCTGTTAGCGCGGTAATTTAGACAATAGTCTGTTGACAGAGTAACGTTAACGTTCGTTTATAAAGGTTAAAACGATGCTTGTGCTGTTGTGTCGAATAGTATGCACTTATGGGAGTTATATGGTTCGTCTACATTACTGTCTTTTGCAGACAGCAAGATATATGCTATAGGCTAGTTAACCTTAGCATAGCTTCCCGTCACTTTTTATTAACTTAAAACTCCTCAAATACATTTGGGCACCATGAAAAAGAGTGAGAGTGCTGCTGAGCCATTTCTTGGTCCTCCACCAGTCAAAAAAAAAAAAAACTTCATGTTCTTTGTGAAAGAATTTTACAGTCAGTGGTGCTGCAGATAAAACAAACTGATACTGTATAATGTTTACAAAAGGGAAATCAGCAGAGGCAGAGATATTAAACATCTGTCAACATCTTCTATGCATAATCATTCATTTCTTTTCGGCTTAGTCCCTTTATCAATCTGGGGTTGCCACGGTGGAATGAACCACCAATTTATCCAGCATATGATTTACGCAGTGGCTGCCCTTCCAGCTGCTACCCAGCACAGGGAAACATCCGTACACTCTCTTTCACACACATACAATAGGGACAATTTAGCTTACCCAATTCACCTGTATTGCATGTGTTTGGACTGTGGGGGAAACCGGAGCACCCGGAGGAAACCCACGCCAACATGGGGAGAACCCAGTCAGGGCTCGAACCAGCAACCTTCTTGCTGTGAGGCGACAGTGCTACTCACTGTGCCACCGCGCAACCTTCTATGTAATGTATTATCACATGCACTAAAAGCATCCTCTACTGATACCGTCTTTGAAACCCCCCACAAGCATCAATCCCCTCAATCAGCACAGCTATGCTCTGCTAAATCCTCCACTAGCACCAAACCATCAACACAGCCACATTCTGCCCCAGCAAGTCAGTTTCAAACATAAAAAAGTAAAAAAAAAAAACAAACTTTGTGTCTGTTTTGTGGCAGGCAGATGACAATAGCAGGGCTGTATCTTTTAGTATTATATAGAATACTTTTGTTCTGCCAGATCTCCCAGGCAGGGTTTTATTTAGATTTATTTAGTTAATTTTAGTTTTTGGAATTCTGTGCATTGGAAAGAAGTTCTTTCAGAAGAAGAACAGTTTTTTGAAGTATTATTTGTTTTTATTCTGTCTATTCAGTGTCCTTCAACAAGAACGGTGGTGGTGGGGTTCATAATATTCACAATGGTATTTTATTAGTTGTTGGTTTAACCATGGATGAGATAATGGCTTCTATGTTATTTTCTTTTCAATGACATTTCTTGTCACATGTTCAAAAACAACAGCCAATATTGCATATCTATAATTTATATAATGGGTATAATTAAACAATACTTTCACTATAATGTAAATTAGAAGTGTAATAGAAAAAATATATATTTTTGCGCCATTTTGAATTTTACTCGAATACAAATACAAATACCGGCTGCTCCGCACATCCCTAATATATATATATATATATATATATATATATATATATATATATATATATATATATATATATATATATATATATATATAAATATGTGTGTGTGTGTGTGTGTGTGTGTGTGTGTTATTATTATTATTATTATTATTATTATTACCATAATAATAATTTCTATTTTAACTACTACTACTAATAATAATAATAGTAATAATAGTAATAATAATAATAATAATAATAACTACATTAGGCTTCATTATCACTATTAATACAAAAACCCAATTTTTCAAATATACAATACTACGCATGTAAGTAAATAAACAAATAAATAAATACATTTAGTTTGTGTGTAAATGACAAATGAAATATTTTTTTATTATTAAATATATTTAAAATAATCCGCTGAGTAAAACATATGCTGAGTAAAACAACTTCTTCTACTACTAATAATAATAATACTAGCAATAATAAATTCCATTAGGCTCCATTATCACTAATAAAACAGATTTTGCAATACACAGTACTAAGCATGCAAGTAAATAAACAAATAAATACATAAATTATACATTTAGTTTGCAAAATAGTTGGTCTTTTATTCATTCATCTTGTTTCTATTATCACAATTAAAACTATAACAATAATAACACAATAATAATAATAATAATAATAATAATAATAATAATAATAATAATAGTAATAATAATAATATATTTGCATTAGGCCCCATTATCACTGTTAAAACAAAATATTCAGTATACACTACCCAGTCAGCAGGTAAATAAAAACGAATAATAAATAAAGCTCAACGCTGTTTAATAATAAAATTTATTATTTTTGAAAATACACTCTGTTATTATTTATTATTAACATAATATATGAAATAATATTAAATAAAGGAACTCTTTGGCCTTTCAGTACTGAGCATCTCCAGCAGATGGAGACAATACACAAGACAAAACCTGATACTGCATCTCAAACTGATCCACATTTTCTTCCTTTTTTCATTCTCACTGTGTTGACTGAGACAAATATCTGGCAACCGGTCAGTGCAGCTCCTTCATTAGCATAATTGCGTGAAAGCACACAGATATGCAAACAATTAAGAAAACACTGGCTTGATTTAAAAAGCCTATGTCCTTTCTTTTAAATGCATATGAGGAGGAAAGAATAAACTGCATATATATATATATATATATATATATATATATATATATATATATATATATATATATATATATATATATATATATATATATATCAGACAGATTTAGGTATTTTAAACATGTAAAAATGCTAATTGTTTGTTGTGAATGTTGAGTTTAGAGGTAGGATTATAGAAATATACAGTCTTTATAATAGAAACATCATTATGTCTTTGGGAAGATCCCATAAAGTCCCCTTAAAGACCCCAAAGGTCCCCATAATTATAGCAATACCAGTAAATTTTAACCTTGTGGGGACATTTTGGATTGTTTGTCGTGAGGGTTTGGTGTAGGGTTAGTGCTGGGGAAGAGAACATACAGTCCGTACAATAAAAAACATCATTGTCTATGGGAAGACTTCATAATGAGCCCAAATGTCCCCATATTTATAGCAATATTGTTAAACATTGACCTTGTGGGGACATTTTTGGATTGCTTGTCGTGAGGGTTGGGTTTAGGGGTAGTGCTGGGGTAAAGAACATACAGTCTGTACAGCAAAAACATTATGTCTGTGGAAAGATCCCATAAAGTCCCCTTAAAGACCCCGAATGTCCCCATAATTACAGCAATATCAGTCAATGTTGACCTTGTGGGGACATTTTTGGATTCTTTGTCATGAGGGTTGGGTTTAGGGGTAGTGTTGGGTTAGAGAACATATAGTATGTACAGAAAAAAAACATCATTGTCTATGAGAAGACTTCATAAAGACCCCAAATGTCCCCAAATTTAAAGCAATATCAGTAAACATCGACCTTGTGGGGACATTTTTGGATTGTTTGTCATGAGGGTTTAAGGGGTAGTATTGGGGTAAAGAACATACAGTCTGTACAGTAAAACCATCATTACAACTTTAAGAAGTCCCCTTAAAGATAGCCATACAAGTGTGTGTGCTCCTCTCGTATGCAGACCATATAGAAGCATTTACATAAATCTCTGTCATGCAACACACACTCTTTGTCAAGGTATATAAAGCCACAGAAGAAGCTGATCAGTGACACAGATGAAAGACAGCAGCATGTGTATCCGGGACTTCATTAATTATGATGCGCTGATATGATGATGGCCGATGTCTTTGTTGTGGAATGAGAGAGTATTGTTTGATGATGAACATCAGTTCCCCCTCAGCTTGAGCCTGGAGAGAGGACGATGAAGAAGATGATGACGATGATGATATTCCAGAAGACTGATGAAAGGAGCTACTATTTTAAAGAGCTGTGTGTTCTGTTG